>NC_134358.1:320366517-320529017 GCF_048569485.1 Anomaloglossus baeobatrachus | reverse complement strand
CGCTCGCTGGCCGCCACTTCCCGGAGCGCAGCCTCCTCTCGCAGGCACTTGTTGGATGTTCTCTTCCTCCTCTCGCAGATCTGGAATGACACAGACTCGGGCTTGTTTCGCACCCTCCTCCTCCGCCTCCTCCCGGAGTGTCGTGTGTCTCCTCCCTCACCGGAGCTTGGCTCACTTCCCAGCCATTCTGTTGACCAGGCAGCAGGTGTTTTAACCCTGTGTACGCCGCAGGCTGGGGACGAGGACACAGCTGAAGTTGGCTTCTTTCTGGGGTCCCTCTGACAATGAATGGTTCCATAACTATACGGCTATTCTTGGGTAGGGAAGAGTCACACTGGCTTATGACTCGCATGAGTGCAATGCGAGAAAATCCCTACTCGGACTGAGGAAAGCATGCAGCATGCTGCGACTGTCAGCGAGTCTCTGCTCTTACAAGTCTATGGGTGCGAGTGACACATCGGCCTGGTGACATCCAAGTGCAGTGCGATATACGCAGAGACGGGGGAGATGGAGAGATCACTGCCCCTGTTCTCCGCAGCTCACTCTGGCAGCAGCGCCTGAGCCGAGGGTCATTAGCATATCGCATCCCATGCATGCCCTTGTGTAACTCTACCCTTAGGCAGGGGCGTAACGATCACAACCAGGCCTGAGGGTGCAGAAACACCACCGGCTCCAGCCCCTGCTTAGCTTTATGTGCGTCTGAGGCTGCACATCCAGCTGAAATGCATCACGGTGCAGAGACCCTTCAGGTACTTGTACCGCCCCGCGGCCTCGGCTGCGGCCGCGAGTCGTTCGGATCCGTGCTCGCGTTCTACGGGTGGTGGCTTGAGCCTCTCACGGACCCGGGGGTCATGTCGCTCTGCAAGGGGGGTTGGCGTTACACACTGGGGATGTGGGCATTTGGTTTTGGGATGATTGTTCATGACGCCACCCACGGGTTGTGGTGATGGTGGACACCACCGCTGCGGTGAAGGTACGGGGATTCCCGGGAGCGGTGTAGTGGCGCAACTAGGTGTTGACCCCTCCGTGGGTAGGGGGTGTTGGTCCCGAGGGCCGGGGTGCAGGGCGCAGGGTTACGGTGCGGTGCCTGATGGTACTGGTGTACTCACGATTAAACCACACAGTCACTGGTAAACCAAACGAAGGTATGAACGGGGCCCGCAGCCGGCTGCAGCTTCCTAGGCGGGTTGGCAATGTCCGCCTTTGTCCTGCACCTGTGTTTGTATTGTGACCACTGTGCCTGGGCACTAGTAGTCTGCTCCCTGGCGTGTATGTGTCGTAGGAGCCCCTGTTGCACGCAGACACTGGCCCTTGGATCTCTGGCCTTTGGCGGTGGCTACTATCCGGACGGGTTGGGCTGTTGCCTTCTAACGGGACTTTGGTGGGAATGAACCCCTGAGGTCCAGACCGCAATCAGTTAATTCGACTATGGTGATGGCATATAGCCTAGTTCGGGGTCTGAGTACCCTGGCTGGTGCTCCGGTATCCTGTTAGCTCCTTGGTTCGGTTCCGGTGGGCCACTACCCTGTTCCGGTCCCTTACGGTTCCGCTGGTCGTGTTCTCGGTCTCCTGCAGGCGGTCACTGCCGTCTGCCTGCCTGACTGTTTGAACTCAACTCCTTTGTGCACTCCACTCCTCCCCCACTGCACTGGCTCAACTGAACTGTTTGTGTTTTTCCTGCCTCAGGCCAGCAGACTCCTCGGGGGGCGTGTCTTTCCGCCTGACTCCGCCCACCCGGTGTGCTTGTCTAACACTGCGGGAGGCAATCAGGTCTTTATGGTTGACTGATGGTACCTTTCTAGTGTAGGGGTGTATGTAGTGAGTGTTGTGACCTGTGACCCCTGGGGTCCAGGGCGTCACATACTGTGCTATATGCTGCCAGCAAAACAGAAGCGAGCAGCATTCATCTGCGTCCTAGCGACTGAGGGCGACGCATGGCAATGACGTCATGCATTGCAATAGCACCCACACCGACGAAAGCTGCCGGCCACTGTGCACTGGCTACACAGGAGGACGCTGCGCAACAAGGGAGCCAGGGAGTGTGAGTACAGTGTTTGTTGTTTTTTGCATTAGACAGAATGGAGACATATTTACCAGGCTGGGGACATACAAATGCATCTCAATAAATTAGAATATAATCAGAGAGTTAATTTTATTTCAGTATTTCAATACAAAAAGGGAAATACATATATTACCGTAAAGACCAGGAGTTTTGAAAGGCAAAATACAAAATTTTATTTCAGCAAAAAATCGCACAAGATCACAAAAGAATCACATGAAAAGACAAGGACATACAGATTAAAATAGTGCTATAAAGGGGGAGAAACCCATGAAAGGTGGGACAGAGAAGCACGCTCATAGATCCATCATAGACATGGGAATTTAGAACAGGCTCTAATAAATAGTAAAATACAAAAATATATATATCGAGCCTTAAGTCATCTGCTTACCCATTAACAGAGCGTCGCAACTGCGTCCCACAATTCAAACAGACCCAACCAACGCGTGTTTCGCGTCGCTCATCTCAGCTTCCTCAGGGCGGGTTAATTCACAATCCCAAAACCGGATCTTATATGTGATGAAAAATGATCTAATTGGTCTTCCCTCAAGTCAGTCAGAAGAAGATCGCTAATGCGGCGCATGCGCATCGCAAGCGAGACTTCCGTATATGTTGACTTATCACGCAGCTGACTGTGGGCCTCCCTCTCATACATATCGATCGGCCGTATCACAACGTTGGTGGTGGCCGACGTTGAGTTATTGTATACTTGTATCCGGCATGATGACGGCCTGAGGGCTGTCCGCTTTTTCTTGGGTGTCAGCAATTGGGATAGCCGTGTCTGCGAGTTGGTCCTTGAGCTCCTTGAATATGTACTAACCCACAACCTCTTTGTCTTTAAAGATAGTATCTATCTGCAGAGGCGAGGGACCGCTATGGGTGCGGCCTGTGCGCCTTCGTATGCAAACCTCTTTCTCGGGTACTGGGAGAGAGGTTTGTTTGAAGGTGGAGGTGCATGGGCTGCCCCCATGGCACAGTTGTGGGTTAGATACATTGATGACCTGTTCATCATTTGGCATGGCACACCATCTCAGCTCGGGGAATTCAAGGACCAACTCAATGACAATATATATAATATCAAACTGACTTTTAGCCATAGTGCTAGTGAAATTGACTTTTTAGATATCAGTATCCTTGTGGATGGGGCAATGGCTTTGCAGACGGATGTCTACAGGAAGCCGACGTCTGTGAACTCATTGCTCCATGCCACTGCGGCACATACTAAGTCTACTATCTCAGCTATCCCGGTTGGACAGTACCTAAGAATTAGGCGGATTTGCTCTCTGGACGATTCTTTTCATCATCAGGCAAATGACTTGAAGATGAGATTTAGAGCACGGGGTTATAGTAGTCAGTGTGTGAAGAGGGCATACCAAAGGGCTAATTTTGCCCCCCGTAATGAGTTGTTGCGTGAAGGAGGTGGACGAACAAAAAGGGCACTGCAGAATGAATCACAAAATATTAGATTTATTTCGACATTTAATGAGAGGTGGTATGATATGAGGCAAATTTTTAATAAATACTGGCATGTTCTTCAATCAGACCCCTCCATTAAATATTTTCTACCAGCGGTGCCCCTGATGACCGCAAGACGCTGCAGAAATTTGAGAGACTTATTGGTGAAAAGCCACTATGTTGCCCCAAAGAAAGAATATATCTTTGGCTTGCCTGATCCGACTAAAGGCTGTTTCCCGTGCGGTCGTTGTCTTTCTTGCCCTAATGTCTCCCGCTGCTCTGATTTTATGACTAGTGATGGTACGAAAACCTTTTCCATTAGGGAACACATTTCATGTGATACGAGTAATGTGATCTATTCCGCCACATGTGGCTGTAATAAGATCTATATCGGCCTCACATCAAGGGAATTGAGAGTCAGAATCCGAGAGCATGTGAGGGACATTATGGTGGCAAAGACAGCGACCGACATGACTGAACTTAAAACTATCCCTCGCTATTTCAGGCAATTTCATTCCTGTGATCCAAAGACATTTATGGCTAGAGGGATAGATGTGATCCATCTTGGGATAAGAGGCGGTAATGTTAAAAAACTTTTGGCGCAGAAAGAAATGAGATGGATCATGTTGGACACCGTTGCCCCATGGGCCTTAATGAAGCAGCAAACTTTGCGCCTTTCTTATGATATTTTTATAAGACTTCCCCGTTTTTCCTGAATTCTCCTTCTACTTTTTTCTATGACTTGTATTCAAGACATGCCTTTGCCAATTTTTCATTTTTAATTTTTTTCTGTTTTTTTTATTGTGCTATATTTTTCTCTAAAACCTATATTCTTAATCCCAATCCCTAGGATCCATAACATGGTCCAGATATGGAAGAGTGATGGAAAAAAGAGAAACAAACATGGGAGTATAGACATATTTGATTGCCATCTATGGATAAAGTTTGAATACCTTGGAGGAGAGCCAGAAATTGATTTATGTATTTAACTTATTGTGATAACTGTTTTGTATAATTGTTCCCTCCAGTTTTATATGCTGTACTCCCGTGCTCTAAACTTGTAATGTCTTCATTTTTCCATATTTATGGTTGCGCTATGCGTCCCTGCTGCACCTAGTATATTTATGTAATTAAAATATTAGAGATTTATGTGCAGAATAAATGGTGACGCATTAGCGTTGTTTTCCTGCACGTCAGTCTTTATCATATTTTTCTATGTTCAGATGATTTTGCTGTGTGCATGCCCGTCGCATCTGCGATGCGTCCCTCTGACCCGCCCGGCGCATATGTGATGAGATTGGTGACGCAGGTGCGTCCTTGGTTACCTGAATTTTCAAGTGCCTTCTCTTCGGGCATTGCCGGACAGAGCGGAAGTGGACGTCTCGCTTGCGATGCGCATGCGCCACATTAGCGATCTTCTTCTGACTGACTTGCGAGAAAACCAATTAGATCATTTTTCATCACATATAAGATCCGGTTTTGGGATTGTGAATTAACCCGCCCTGAGGAAGCTGAGATGAGCGACGCGAAACGCGCGTTGGTTGGGTCTGTTTGAATTGTGGGACGCAGTTGCGATGCTCTGTTAACAATGGGTAAGCAGATGACTTAAGGCTCGATTATATATTTTTGTATTTTACTATTTATTAGAGCCTGTTCTAAATTCCCATGTCTATGATGGATCTATGAGCGTGCTTCTCTGTCCCACCTTTCATGGGTTTCTCCCCTTTTTTAGCACTATTTTAGGCCTCTGCCACACTCACGTGAATTTCACGCACGTGCCGAGAGACACGTATTTTCCCTGCGTGTTGCGTGCAGGTAAGTACGTGTCTCTGGTACGTGCGTGACACGTGTGTTCTACGTGTGCTATCCGCGATAGCACACGTAGAATCAGTAATTATTATACTCACCTGGTCCTCCCTGCTGTCCGCGCTGCTGTCCGTGGTGCTGATCCTCGGTCTCCAGCCCTCCCGTCTCCCCGCTGCTGCTGCTGCCAGGCAGTGAAGTGAATATTCTATGAGATTAATGAGCGGCGGTCGGCAGCAAGAGGCAGCAGCGGCAGAGACAGGAGGGCTGGAGAAGGTGAGTTAATGTTTTTTATTTTTTTCCCTGACATGTGTGTTTACTCCGGCGCGTGTCACACGGGACCGCATCCACACTACACCCGTGTGGTACGGGTGCGGGCCGTGTAACACCCGTGCTGCCGGAGAAAACACTGACATGTCAGCGCTTTGAAAATCGCACACACGTACAAACGCACACGGACACACGTTCCGTGTGGTTTTACGTGTGTGTGCCTGCTACCATAGGGTAGCATTGCTGTACATGTCTCCGTGCCGCCGGTACGTGTAAAAAATGCCAAACACGTGCCGGAGGCACGGATGTGTGGCAGAGGCCTTAATCTGTATGTCCTTGTCTTTTAATATGATTCTTTTGTGAGCTTGTGCGATTTTTTTAATTTTTTTTTTTTAATTTTTTTTTTTTTTTTTTTTTTGCTGAAATAAAATTTTGTATTTTGTCTTTCAAAACTCCTGGTCTTTCTGGTTCTATATGCTATCATGGAGTGGTGTTTTTGAGATATAGTGAATAATGATTGAGATGTGCTCTTTGTTCAAATATTTAATACATATAGTACTATGTTTCCCCGAAAATAAGACCTCCCCGAAAATAAGACCTAGCAGGAGTTTTCAGGGAGGCTTAAATATAAGACATCCCCTGAAAATAAGACCTAGCCGCAATCAATAATGAAGTGTCATGCAGCAGTAAAAAAGTTAAAGACACTGAAGGACACTTCATTATAGATTACGGACACCCCCAGAAGAGAGAAGACCCCTGATCATACTCACCAGATGCCGACCGAAAGCAGGTGAGCGCATCAAGGTCCTGCGGCGGAACACATAGGCGCGCACACACACATCAGATCACACACACTACAGATCGCATCCACACACTCACCACATACAGCTTCTCAGCGGCGATACTGTGCAGTGACCTTCCAGGACCTGCCGGAGGATCATATGACCGGAAGCATGTGGTATCTCCGGATGTTGTGAGTGTGTGCACGTGATTGTAGCGGTATGTGCGATTTCGGGAGTGTATGTGTGGCGCCCCTGACCTGGTCAGGCACCTCAGAGTACTGCACCCATGCAGAGACATTGCTTTCAGGTAATTCCAAAGGCCGGAATAGGGTGTGTACGCACAGACACATAGCAACCAGGTCTCCCACACCTTAGAGGGGACCCTTGGCCAGACCCAAGAGGGGGCTTTCCTCCACATCTCACCTAGGGGTGTAGGGGAGGGGCTGGAAGCTAAGGTGGCAGTGGCTGTAAGGAAAGTAGGAGGAGTTAGTCAGTCTGGTATCAGAAGGCCCAAAAGGAGGGTTGCTGAAGGAGAGACGCGTGCTGACACGCTAGTCAGACCCTGCACGTGTAGTAGCCGTTAACGGGGGAGAACGGTTACCAGCAAGTCGGTCAAAAAGATGCTGAGGAAGTCAGATGGTCGAGTACGGAGACTCCTGGTGACTAGGCGGGCACGGGGAACAGGTCTCTAGAGTAGACGTCCATTTACTGATCTGCTAAACCTGCCGGTGGGGGGAACCACAAGTCCCACACCAACCAACTAGAGTCCGAGCCTCAGCAGTAACGAGGGGGCCCATAAGGGGGATC
This sequence comes from Anomaloglossus baeobatrachus, assembly GCF_048569485.1. NCBI lineage: Eukaryota > Metazoa > Chordata > Amphibia > Anura > Aromobatidae > Anomaloglossus > Anomaloglossus baeobatrachus. The sequence continues at coordinate 320,521,841 of NC_134358.1, read as the reverse complement.
GAGCCTGGAGCCGTCTCCCTTGGTCCACGCTGCCGGCAAATGGGCCGAAAAGGGGAGAAAAGGCAGTAGCGACTTCCCTGAATGAATCCCACGGTACTTCAATTCAGGGGTTATCCAAAACAACTCGCCTTCCTAGTACTTCTTAACGGTTACCCTTAGACCGGCCTAAAGGATACCTGCTTCCTCCTGGTTCATCTCAGCATCGCTCGGGTTACCTCACAAAAACATCTGAAAGTGAGTAAACAAGTTGAAAGACTTCCTGGACTGCGACTGAGTTATTCTGGGACCTGTTGTTTCACACACCCGAGCCCCTGGGGCCAGCCTCACTCACGGGAGGCCACACCACAAGACTGCAGACTCCATCAGCCCCAGACGCTCGTTAAACCTGCAGTGGCGGTCACCCATAACCCTGACCATAAACCGTGAGTGGCGTCACGACTCCCATGTAAATAAACCTGACATACCTGTAGCCAGACATACTCAAGGTGAATGGAAGAAACTCTGGCACACTAATTGGAATAAAAAATAAGAGAATTGAGATTTGTTTTGATGCTTCAAGTGTATATTGTGCAAGGATCAAAAAAAATGTCATCCAACGTTTCGACCGCGTGTTTTACGGTCTTTGTCAAGGATGGAATTTATCTAAATACAAGATGAGAAGGATGACTGTTATTTGACAATTATTCGTAACAATGAATCATTGGATAAGTACGCTTGAGATCCTTATGCCTCAAAAATTGATATGTAGTTGGTAATAAAATCCGTTTTCATAAATGGGACACAATGTAAGTCTGATTGAGGACATGCAAGAGATTCTTGTACACTTTGCCTTAGAGGACGCAGTGGAAAGAATTGGTAGTTTAGAAAGGATATTCTCCTTTTCTTAATCTGGTATAAATGGGTAAGGAACGAGAATAATTGGTGGTATAAGAGAAACACGTCTCTGAAAGGCTATGCAGGAAACCTTGTAGGATACTTTATATGGATAAATTAAAAGATAGCCAGGTTGTGGTGATGTAGGTCTTATCTGTGGTGGTTCAGGGTAGGGGCACAGCTGCTGGGAACGCCCACCGGAGAGCACAGGTAGGAATGATGTGAAAGCTGTGTGTGTATATATGCTGTCTGATGTGTGAGTGTCGACCAGACACTGGGGAGCACAGCTGCTGTGAGATCACAGGGAGAAATTATGTGGAATGTAACGTGTGTGTGTGTGTGTGTGTGTGTGTGTATGTGTGTGTGTGTGTGTGTGTGTGTGAGAGAGTGTGAGATCAGATGTATGCGAGTGTCAGTCAGATGTAGGGGAGCACAGCTGCTGGGAGATCACAGGGAGGAATGATGTGGAATCGGATGTGTGTGTGTGTCTGTATGAGTATCAGTGAGTGTGATCTATGCGAGTGTCAGCCAGACGCAGGGGAGGTGGGCAGCACACCTGCTGGGAGATCACAGGGAGATCTGGGAGCCATACAGACTCCCGGGCTGGTAAGTATGACAATCCTGGGAAGGGGGGGTCTGCTTTTTGTGGGGGGTAAACTTACCCCAACTATGTCTCCTCGAGAATAAAGAGTGCTTTACACGCTGCGACATTGCTAACAATATATCGTCGGGGTCACGTCGTTAGTGACGCACATCCGGTGCAGTTAGTGACATCACAGCTTGTGTCACCAAGGAGCGACTATCAACGAGCGCAAAAACATGAAAAATCATTGCTCGTTGTCACGTTGCTCCTTTTCCAAATACCGTTGCTGCTGCAGGTACGATGTTGTTTGTCGTACCTTTTGGCAGCACACATCGCTATGTGTGACACCGCAGGAGCGACTAACATCTCCTTACCTGCGTCCACCGGCAATGAGGAAGGAAGGAGGTGGGCGGCATGTTCCGGCCGCTCATCTCCGCCCCTCCTCTGCTATTGGACGGCTGCCATGTGACGCCGCACGAACTGCCCCCTTAGAAAGGAGGTGGATCGCCGGCCTGAACGACGTCACAGGGAAGGTAAGTCCGTGGGATGGGTGTTAGCGATGTTGTGCGCCACAGGCAGTGATTTGCCCGCCACGTACAACCGACTGGGGTGAGTACGCTCGCTAGCAATATCGGTATAGCGTGTAACGTACCCTTAAGACACCCCCTGAAAATAAGACCTAGTGCTTTTTTCAGGGCAAAAAAAAAATATAAGACAATGTCTTATATTAGGGGAAACAAGGTATATTGTCATTACACACAGAGTGATCTAATTCAAGTGTTTTATTTCTGTTCATGTTGATGATTATGGCTTACAGACAACGAAAACCCAAAAGTCATTATCTCAGAAAATTAGAATACTAATAAGACCAACTGAGAAAATCATTTTAAAGTGAACCTGTCAGGTCCAATATGCACCCAGACCCATGAGCGGTTCTGAGTGCATATTGCTAATCCCTGCCTAACAGTCCCTGTATACACTAGCATAAATAAAGGGATCTTTAGAAAAAGTATTTCTAAAGATCTTTTATCATATGCTAATGAGCGAGGGGACTAGTCCCAAGGGCGTTGCTTCCCTTGCTTGTCGGCCCCATTAGCATGTTGGCACGCCAGCAGATGACATGGCTCCCCAAACCATCACTGATTGTGGAAACTTCACACTAGACCTCAAGTAGCTTGGATTGTGGCATATCCACTCTTCCTCCAGACTCTGGGACTTTGATTTCCAAATGAAATGCAAAATTTACTTTCATCTGAAAACAACACCTTGGACCAGTGAGCAACAGTCCAGTTCTTTTCTCCTTGGCCCAGGTAAGACGCTTTCGGCATTGTCTAATGGTCATAGGTGGCTTGACACAAGGAATGCGACACTTGTAGCCCATGACCTGGATACGTCTGTGTGTGGTGGCTGTTGAAGCACTGACTCCAGCAGCAGTCCACTCCTTGTTAATCTACCCCAAATTTTTGAATGGCCTTTTCTAACAATTCTATCAAGGTTACGGTTATCCCTGCTGGTTGTGCACCTTTTTCTACCACACTTTTTTTCTTTCTAGTTTCTCACTGTTATAGATAATTAAGGGGGTCCTCCATAATTTTTAAAAAAATGTTTACCCCAACTCATTGCAATATGATTTTCTTCAATATTTTATTACTCATATAAATAACACCCATGAAAAAAATCAACAGTTCACCAAATTAGACCGTTCTGATGATAATTTATCACTCTAGATGGATATACATATAGAAACATATACACATAGAAATATCAATAAATATCCCAACCACTTTGATTAACTATACAATCCCCCTACCTGAATCAGAAAAGTATCCTCTCATCGCCCTATAACCAGCATGCTATCAGCATGCACATTGTCCCAATTAATAAGGGATAGTACAGAAGTTAAAGGAGTCAAAGAATAGAAGATTCAGATACAGATTTGTACAAAATATACTGTATTTTTCGCTTTATAAGACGCACTTTTGTTCCCCCAAATTTTGTAGGAAAGTATGGGGTGCATCTTATAATCCGAATATACGAGTCCAGGGGAGGTGGGGGCAACTCTGGAGGGGTGCTGGGGGCTGGTGGAGGCTGGTAGAGGTTTGTGAAGGCTGCTGGAGGCAGCGGGAGATCTGCTCCCGCTCATATAATATGCACAGCCGCTGTCCATCACCGTGGTGCTGAAACCGCACCGCGGCGATGGGCTGGGGGAGCGGCGCATATATCTGCCTGAGCCCCCCTTTGATTGAACATGCCCCCTCCCCCGTGTTAGATATGGACCCCATGCTGCTGCCCATCCTAAAATAAAAAAGCTTTACTTACCTCCTCCAGCGTGTCTCCCAGTGTCTCCCCGATCTCACTGCTGCCGCTGTGATCAGGCACACAGAGATCATGTCACTCTGCTGTGCCGATCACATGACCGGCACCGAGAACCAGGAAGTGCAGGAGCTTACCGGAACGGAGGGAGACACGAGGGATTACAGCGCTGGAGAAGGTAAAGTGTTTTTTGCTATGGGCAGCAGCATGGGGGCCATATCTAACACAGGGGGACATGTGCCAGCAATAGGAGACCTGTGCCAGCTGTATTGGATGTGTGCCAGCAATAGGAGACCTGTGCCAGCTGTATTGAATGTGTGCCAGGTCTAGGAGACCTGTGCCAGCTCTAGGAAACTTTTGCCAGCACAGGGGGATATGTGGCATCACAGGGGGACGTGTGCCAGCACAAGGGGGCTATATTCAATATAAGGGGGCTAATTATAGGATGGGGGGGCTATAAGAGACATATACCCTATATGATTTGTTAGATGGACACTGGCATTATGACCCGCAACATACATCTGTTTAATTTGTACGTGTGCGGTACGTATTTGCACGTACCGGAGACACGTACACACGGAGACCCATGTTATTCAATGGTAGATGGCACACACAGGTAAAATCACACGGAACGTGTGTCCGTGTGGTAAGTACGTGTGTGCGCTTTTCTACCCGGACGACATGTCCGTTTTTGGCCGGCAGCACGCAGGCACTGGAGTATCTCCGTGTTCAGCACGTTTCGTGCGTGTGCGTTTTTACACTAGCGATCTTATTTTTATTTTTTTTAAAATTAAATTCAGTATACTTACCTTTTTTTTTTCTGCTGTTCTCAGTCATACTTACATTGGCGCTCGGTATTTTTCTTCCCCCGGCTCATACCGCTCCCCGATCACCAGCGCGGCGAGGAACAGCTGTGCAGAGAATACGCGGCAACAATTACTTTGAATATGCCGGCCGCTCATTAATCAATCTCGTATTCCCTTCTTTCCCCACCCACAGACGCCTGTGATTGGTTGCAGTCAGACACGCCCCCACGCTGAGTGACAGGTGTCTCACTGCACCCAATCACAGCAGCCGGTGGGCGTGTCTATACTGTGCAGTAAAATAAATAAATAATTTAAAAAAACGGCGTGCGGTCCCCCCCAATTTTAATACCAGCCAGATAAAGCAATACGTCTGAAGGCTGGTATTCTCAGGATGGGGAGCCCCACGTTATGGGGAGCCCCCCAGCCTAACAATATCAGTCAGCAGCCGCCTAGAATTGCCTCTTACATTATATGCGACAGTTCTGGGACTGTACCCGCCTCTTCCCGATTTGCCCTGGTGTGTTGGCAAATCGGGGTAATAAGGAGTTTTTGGCAGGCCATAGCTGCCATTAAGTCCTAGATTAATCACGTCAGGCGACTCCCCGAGATACTTTCCATGATTAATCTGTAAATTACAGTAAATTAACACACACACCCGAACAATCCTTTATTAGAAAAAAAACACTAACAAATTGCCTTGTTCACCAATTTTATAAGCCTGAAAAAGCCCTCCATGTCCGGCGTAATCCAGGATGGTCCAGCGTCGCTTCCAGCTTTGCTGCATGAAGGTGACCGGAGCTGCAGAAGACACTGCCGCTCCTGTCAGCTCCACGCAGCTAATAAAGGGACTAGCGCGATCAGCTGAGCGGTCACTGAGGTTACTCGCGGCCAACGCTGAATACAGCTGATCGCGCTATTCCCTTCATTAGCTGCGTGGAGCTGACTGGAGTGGCGGTGTCTTCTGCAGCTCCGGTCACCTTCATGCAGCAGAGCTGGAAGCGACGCTGGATCATCCTGGATTACGCCGGACATGGAGGGCTTTTTCGGGCTTATAAAATTGGTGAACAAGGCAATTTGTTAGTGTTTTTTTTTCTAATAAAGGATTGTTCGAGTGTGTGTGTTTATTTATTGTAATTTACAGATTAATCATGGAAGGTATCTCTGGGAGACACCTGACATGATTAATCTAGGACTTATTGGCAGCTACGGGCTGCCAAAAACTCCTTATTACCCCGATTTGCCAACGCACCAGGGCAAATCGGGAAGAGCCGGGTACAGTCCCAGAATTGTCGCATATAATGTATGCGGCAATTCTGGGCGGCTGCTGACTGATATTGTTAGGCTGGGGGGCTCCCCATAACGTGGGGCTCCCCATCCTGAGAATACCAGCCTTCAGCCGTATGGCTTTATCTGACTGGTATTAAAATTGGGGAGGACCGCACGCCGTTTTTTTTAATTATTTATTTTACTGCACAGTATAGACACGCCCACCGGCTGCTGTGATTGGGTGCAGTGAGACACCTGTCACTCAGCGTGGGGGGCGTGTCTGACTGTAACCAATCACAGGCATCTGTGGGTGGGGAAAGCAGGGAATACGAGATTGATTAATGACCGGCCGGCATATTCAAAGTAATTGTTGCCGCGTATTCTCTGCATAGCTGTTCCTCGCCGCGCTGGTGATCGGGGAGCGGTAAGTATGAGAGAGGGCTGCTCACTTCAGTCACTCGGGGGATTAGCGGTCACTGGTGAATCATTCACAGGTGATCGCTAATCAGTACGCGGCACACAGACAGAGCCGCGGCATGACAATGAAGTCGGGTGAAGTTCACCCGAGTTCATTCTCATCGCGCAACTCTGTCTGCTGTCAGCCGACATGTATCAACAACATTGTGCAACACACAAACGGACATTCCACACGGACATTCCACATACACATACACGGGCATTTTACACGTACACACGGCTCGCATACGCCATCACACGGATGCCATACGTACCGGAGAAACGCCCCAAAAAAACGGAGCACGGACACGAAAAACGGACCGTGTCACATGGACGTTTTTTTTGCGGAAGTGTGTTCTAGGCCTATAAGACGGACCCCATTTAACATTAAAAAAAAATAATTCTCTTTTTCCTTCACCAAATTTGGGGGTGTGTCTTATAATCAGGTGTGTCATATAAAGTGAAAAATACGGTACATAACAATGACCCACATTTTACTCTACTTATTCCTATGGGTTCACAATAATCAGAAAAAGCACATGTACAAGGTATTAGTTCCCTTGTGGGCTACAGTATTAAATAATACGGTAATTCACATGCAATTCCTCATCATTAAGGCATATTATATTGATAGATTAGTCCATAGATGTAACTTGATAGACTCTGATAAATAGTACAAAGATTTAGTAGATGAGGACTATAAATCGTGGTATTAACATCAGCCGCATCAAAATTTTCTATATGTTGCTCACCGCTCCTCAATACCACTACAGTATTATCCTTCTGTTAAAGGTATCCACAATATCTTCTGCTTTTTATGCACTTGGTCAGTAATATTATAGACATCAGCATGCTGATTTAGCCGTCCTTAAACTGGCCATCAAAATGCAACAAGCTTTTTATAGATAAACAAACAAATTAGGTAGGCACCGCCTCGACGCGTTTCCCCCTGTTTGATCTACTGTTTGTGACACAGGACTGCTCTAGCTGGGAAAGCATGGCTGTAAAGCCTACTCAGCTAAGGGAATGGAGAATGGTGCTTTAATGGCCTGAATAACGGGAGATTGATCCAACAGGTGCTTTGACAAGGCTAACAGGATCCATATACGGAGTACAAGATTAAATATGACCCATGGATTTTTGTTAATGAAAACCTCCTGAGGAACCCCTGTGTGTAGATCAAATGGGGGAACTTAACCTCAAACCCAACGGGGAACTGAACTTTTGTGCAAAATAGTCATAGTAAGGGCTAATGGGCTGCAAAATGGGGATAAGAGCAGGACAAATGACCTGCAAAAATGGATAAGGAAATAACTGAAAGGAGATTTATCACCCTAGCTATCATGATAAAATCGGAAGAATTCCACAATGTCTATCTGCTATTTCATCTTTCTTCTCTGCGCGATTCCTAAAGCTTAACATGGACAACCAAATTCATCTTTCCTCCTCCTCTCAACACCTCCATCAAACCTATCCATCAAAGTTGATAACTGATCACTCTCCTCGTTGCCTCGGAGTAACCCTCAACTCTGCTCTCTCGTTTAAATCACATATCCAAGTCCACTTCACCTCCTGCCGACTACAGCTCAAAAATATCTCCCGGATTTGTGCATTCCTTAACCAAGAATCAGCAAAAACACTAGTGCATGCCCTCATCATCTCCCGCCTCGACTACTGCAACCTCCTGCTCTTTGGCCTCCCTTCCAACACTCTTGCACCCCTCCAATCTATACTAAACTCTACGGCCTGATTAATCCACCTCTCCCGTCACTATTCCCAAGCCTCTCCTCTCTGCCAATCCCTCCACTGGCTTCCCATTGCCCAAAGAATTCAGTTTAAAACACTAACAATGACATGCAAAGGCCATCCACAACCTGTCTCACCCATACATCTGTGACCTAGTCTCCCGGTTCCTACCTGCACGCAACCTCAGATCCTCACAAGACCTCTTTCTCTTCTCCCCTCTTATCTCCACTTCCCACAATCGCATACAAGATTTCTTCTGTGCCTCCCCCAAAACTTTGGAACGCTCTACCCCAGCATATCAAACTCCCACTTACCGTGGAAACCTTCAAAAGGAACCTGAAGACCCACCTCTTCCGACAAGCCTACAATCCACAATAACTCACAATAACTCTCAGACCAGTACACCACTGCGCAACCAGCTCTGACCTCACTAACTGTATCCTCACCCATTCCCTTTAGACTGTGAGCCCTTGCGGACAGGGCCCTCTCCTCCTGTACCAATCTTTTTTTTGTAATGTTCATAATTTTTGTACTTGTTTATGTATACCCTTTTCACTTGTAATGCGCCATGGAATAAATTGGCGCTATAATAAATAATAATATAATAAAAGTATTTGAATAAAATTTTCAAAGTGTCCCCACAGAACCTGTTTTAGGAGTATGCAGAGAAAGGGATAAGAGGCGTAAACTAACATCGTCCCTCACTTGAATATTGTCCTGTCCCTACACTAACCAGAGCACAATAGTGGTTATACAGGCTGGGTCACAGGGTGCGCCAGCCAATCACAGCCATACCAATGCTCGGCATGGTTATCATGGTTGCGGAAGTGCTCACAGCAGAAAAACTTGTTGAGAATCCCTGAGTTCAGAAAATCCTTAGCTATCAAAATGACTGAGATGTAGCAGAGCTGGAATTGCCGCGGGACCTCGTGTGGATTACGTCGGACCTGCAGGGGTGTTTAGGAGGTGAAAGTGTTGAGGATAAAGAATTGAGTATCCAAAAATACTTAATTCAGCCATTTCATAGACTCAGTTATATAGTTCAGTAGATGTGAACTAACTCACATATTTGTGAATGCTTTTGTTTCTTACTAACATGTATATATGTATATTGCATATTCAGTGTATTTTCCTTAAACTCAGTATATACTAAAATTTATATATGTATAGCTTGAAGATGGCCACCATTTCCTGGTTTACACCCAAGACAGATGGACAAAGGGAAATTCCTGAAGCCTTGGATTGACCAATCCAAGGGGCATATGCAGATCTCTCTACGTCATGAAGCCCTGACCTACGATACTTGATTGGACTAGAACTTTTGTTTACACCCCTTTTACTTCGTGGTTTAAGTGTCCGAGAATAAAGATTTTCAGTCTTGCCTCAGCCTTGGTCGTGAGAGGAAGAGTTTTAATTGATTTCCAATTAATTATCATTCTTTTTCGCCGTGCACAAACGACATTTTAATTCGGAACAACGATCAGATCGGGGAAAAAGGGATCACTTGTATCCATCCTCAACAAAAGTAGTGTTTTTTTGTATTTTATTCCAATTAAAGGATTTAAGGATTTTATCAGTATCTGTGTTTATTTACTTTCATTTACAGATTACTGATAGGGGTATGTCATAGATGCCTGTGCCATTATTAACCTAGGGCTTAGTAGTAGTTGTGGGCTTTTATTAACCATCCTTATTACCCCGATTGCCACCGCACCATGGCAACGGGAAGAGCCGGGTAAAGCACCAAGCTTTTCCCATCTAATGGATGCGACAAGGTGGCTGCAGGTTATTATTTTAGGCTGGGGGCAGCCAATAACCATGGCCTTCCCCAGTCTGAGAATACCAGACCTAGTTGTTGGGCTTTATCTTGGCTGGATATCACAATTTAGGGGATCACACACTGTTTTTTTAAAATTATTTATGTAAATAAAAAAAAAAAAGCCGCATGTGGTTCCTATTATTTTGATACACAGCCAGATAAGCGCAGGGCTGGGGCTACAGACTTTGGCTGTGGGCTTTATCTGTGCTCGTGTTATAATAATGGGGTCCCTATGCCAATTTTATTTATTTTTACTGTACGGGTAGAGTCACACTGACGTATGACTCGCACGAGTGCAGTGAGAAAATCTCGTATTGCACTCAGCCCCATGTAAGACTGCTACAGCTCACATCTGCAAGTCTTTCCTCAGCCCTAAACGGACTGAGAAAAAAATCGCAGCGTGCTCCTATCACTCACACTCATACAAGTCTATGGGTGCAAGAGAAACATTGGACTGCACTCAGATGTTATCCAAGTGCAGGGCGATATACATACAGGCTGACACTGGAGGAGATGAGGCTCCATAGGCTTTGAGCAGCAGCCACTCCCAGCTAATGCTGTGGTCTGCAACACCCAGTGAATGTGACGAGCAGTGACATCAGTAATGTTTCTGTCGTCACTGCTCTTCACAGTTGCAGGGTATCGCACAGCGTGACCCAGAACTTCTGAGGAGCTATAACGTTACTCACATCGCTCATGAGAGGCACAGGGTCTCGCTGCGAGCGGCTGCTTCTCAAAGCCTATGGAGCCTCGTTATGAGGATCCAAAGAGTTTGATTGCCTGTGTCAGGGAATGTTGTAGGAACTGACTACGTCAGACATGGGAACTTTGCTTTCTAATAAATTGGTGAACGAGGGACAATCTCTTGGTTTTTTTTCTCTCTTTATGTTTTCCAGGTTTACATTTGTGGGCAACATCCTATACCCTATACTACATCGGACCTGCATGAATTGTTTATTTTGTTTAAATTGGTGAACCAGGGAATAAGTTGGGAAGTGTTTTTAAAATAAACTATTTTTGTGTTTTTGTTTTTTTTTTCTCTTACTTACTGGGTTAGTAATGGGGGTGTCTCATATATGTCTCTCCATTACTAACACTAGGGCTTCATGCCAGATTACATTACTCAGCTGACATCAACCCCAAAAACCATTTACCCGGATTGACACATACCAGGGCAATCGAAAAGAGCCAACACTGAGTGCTAGAATTAACACATTTAATGTTGTGGAGCTGTTGCGGTCTGTGTTTTTTTTGTTGGTTTTTTTTTGGCCAGGAAGGGTCCAATGGATCTACGCAGAGTGATATATTATTAGTTCTCAGCTAAGTGCTTTACTTTTTCTGGCTATCAAAAAAGAGGAAACGCCAGGTCTTTTTTTTTTAATTATTTATTTATTTATTAGGTTAATAAAGCATAAAATGCTGTAGAATAAACTCAACATGAAAGGCACTAAATGGGGGCAGTTTCTAATATGTAGGGGGTTGGGAAATTATTAATGATGGACAAGCACTAAAATTCTCAGGTGCTCTGTTCTGAAGTCAAGAAATTTCTAATGCTCAAGTGCTCGTCTCAAGTAACGAGCATAACTGAAATCAATCAAAAAAGCATTTTTCCAGCAAACAACCCCCCCCAGGAGGTTTGAATGGGTCCTGAAAAACATTTAAATCGATGGAAACACGTCTGAAATGGAATGGGAATAGCATGGGGAAGATGTCTGGACACATCTGACTTGCAGGTCTCTGCTGAAAACAATGTTGTCAATTGCGTCACTTTTACGGACTGACAAGAAAGCATACAGAACCAAAAATAAAATTGATTTTAATGCCCAAAATGTTAGGAAACATTCTTTCCTGTGTACTGATATGCTTTTAAGGCAAGTTTAACTAGAGACATGACATAGGATAGTAAATAAGACTATGTTCCTCGGTAGTCACCGATAAATGTAATGTTAACATTTTACTCTCTTATCTGGGCATGTAGTGTGACCTGGTCAGACACATCATGTTTAATTTATGAAGGAGGGACTCGGAAACTCACAAAGCCAAAGCGGACAATGTAAGAACTGCCAAAAATTAGAATTAAGAGGGACTCCGATAAACCTTTTATTAGACCTAAATTAAGGCCTGATACATATTCTGTTAAACTTATTAAGTAGTGAAACTGCTATACTCATAAAGGCTATGCAGTAAGTGCAAGGGCTGACAAAAATTAGAAAGAGGAACTGCAATCCCCCAGGAAGACAAGTAGATGCGGGCCTCAAACATCATTTTTTGATAAATTTTAAGGTGTGGGACTCCTAGACTAGTAAAGGCTATCCACTAAGTGCAAGGACTGCCAAAAAGTAGGAGGGACTGGAATATAGCCAGCAATAGATGTAGAGGAGAGTCTCATTTAATTATGGTACAATATTACTAAAAATCTGACTCAGAAACTGGAAAAGGCTATGCATTCAGTTCCAAGGAAGGATTGTAATACACGCAGCAAGAGACTGAGAGAAGGGCCTCCAACTACATTTTGTGTCAATTCTAAAACTATTCACACTCCTACCCTAGTACAATCGATGCACTTTTTGCAAGGACAAACTACAATTCCAAGGAGTGATTGTACACTCAGCAAGAGATGCAAAGGAGAGACTCTAATTCCATTCTGTCATAATTTTAAAAACATCTGCCCTTGAACAGACCACCTGTTGGCACTGTTCGGGCTTTAGGAGTGTTGTCTCGTGCCCCCCTGCTAAGTGGTACAGTAAGGTAGGTCTTGTGAATGAGCATTTTTTGTTGTGGTCATGCAGCAGGCACAGTTTCACTTGCCCGGCAATCTTGACCTGTCTGTGAACCATCAGCAGCACGTTCTTTACCCATTCCTTACTGCACGGTTACTAGTAATAGAATCTAATACATGTAGGCCGAAAAACGTAATTGTTTGTAAGAGATTATAGGCCTTTAAAAATTATGTATTTCGGCACCGTGCACAAGCTTGGAAAGTTAATAGTGATGGTGGCATCATGAACATGTTGATATGGTGAATGAGGAGGACACAAAAATAAAGAAAAGAATGACTATACCCTTGTTAAGGGGAAAAGCTGCACTAGAAGACCAGGAAGAATATTAGCCATGCAGTCTTTTACCATGTATCTTACCATGCAGTCATTTTTGAAAACATATATATACAGTAGTAACCAAAATGTTTGCAATTTTTTTAAAAAGTGTAATTACTTCAGTCTGGTTGTTGTGATGCTATTTTCCTGATGATGAATTGAAAGTCCATGAAGTTGTCATCATGCAAGACCTTCATTTTAACCCAAATACTTTTGAATATAGGTCCGGTAATTTAATTAAAGAAAACTGACTGCCAAAAGTTTCGTATATACTATATATTGATCACAACATAGAGAGTAACTCATTGCTTACAATGCCATAACTTAGTATTTTGTAGCATACCCTCTTGCTTTAATTACTACAACACACCGACTGGGCATTGAAGCCACTAGGGTATTCAAGATATCCTGAGGGATATTGCTCCATTCCATTTGCAAATCTGCAAGCAATTAATCTTTATTGCTATCAGTATGAGTCCCAAATAGTTGCCCTAACTCATCCCAAAGGTGCTCTATAGGGTTTTAATCAGATGATTAGCTTGGCCATTGCAACAATTGAACATTTTTCTTTGCTAACCAATTTTAAATTTAATTGGATGTGCTTAGGATCATTGTCTTGCTGAAATTTCCAGTCCGTGCCTACTTTGGTTTTACCATGTGGCAGCATTACATTCTCCAGTGTATCCTTGTATATGGTAGCATTTATATTTCCATCAATTCTCTGCAGAGGGCCAATGGCAGATGCAGAAAAGCAGCTCCAAACAATGACATTGCCACAACCTGTCTCTCTGTAGGTGTTTGGTACCTTCCATCATTATTTTCGTTTTCCAATTGAGCGTTTTTTTATAGTGCTTGCCATCACTACCAAATACTTGTAGATTGAACTTGGATTAATCTGACAACAACACCTTAGACCAATCTGTCTCTTTCCATTGGTTGTGTTGTTTGGCAAACTTAAGTGGGACCTTCTGGTTCTTTGCAGAGATGAAAGGCTTCTTGACTTGAAGTTGTGTATTCAGGTCTACTACTCTTAGCCATCGCACCCTACTTTGGCAACTCACTTTGACCTCATATTCTTCGTTTACCTTGTGTGAAATCTGTACAGCACTTTTATGGATCAGATACAGACTTTTTCTTAATAATTTGATAAACTTTGGAGGAAGCTTTCCATGGTTGTCCGCTTCTAGGTTTGTTAGCTGTTCCATAACCTTCTTTTTCTTTCTTTATTACACGTGACACTTGACTCTGAGAACAGTTAAATTCCATAGCTGCCTCTTTTTGGCTTTTGCCTTACTTCACTCAGAATAATAAGCTTCCTGACATCTGGTGATAAATTTGTATTTGCCATGTTTTGTCCTAGAGACACACAAACAAAAAATAAATACATTGTAGGAAAAATATTTGGCCCAGCAAATGTAGAAAACTAACACATAAAGGGATTAAACCGTGTCAAACACAATTTTCAACATTAGAGTTGATAACCATTTGCTTACGGTGTACTAAAATCACCAGGAAAATAGCATCACAACAACCAGACAAAAGTAATCACACTTTAAAAAAAAATGTTGTTGCAGCTCTGTGTGTGTATAATGTATGTATATGTATTTTTCTTTTGTTTGCTTTATTTTTTGCTCAAATTATATGCTTAACTGTAAAATATCCCTTTTATTATCTTACATCTCAGCACCTCACTGTTTGAAAGTGTACTTTACCAAATACACCGCAATAAACAGAACATTTTAATTGACTTTACCTGTGGCTGCTGTCTTCCAGTGGAGTTGAGAAGTCTGGTCTAATTCACGCTTTATTTCAGCTTGCCAGCATTGTCAGTTGACAAGCAGATGTCCTATTGGTTATTATGCCCCCAATGCTACTAAAAACACAAATAAAACACTAGTGTCAGGGCAGCACCACCAAAGCGTAGAGGGACCGTTTATTCCACGTGTCCAGCTTAGATACCCAATTGTTGTACGGCATGGAGGACTCACGGAGGATGGCGTTACGGTCGGCTCTTTAATCTTCATCTTCTAAAACGTTTCCCTCCTCGTCAGAGTACCACACACATCAGGCATGTGTGCTGTGAAGGTCTATAGAAACTGTTACAGACATTTGATAGTGTTCACCAGTCTCTTTTTAGTAGCCCTCTTGACTGCATGTGTGAGAGATATAAAGTTCTCCTTGTAGCGGGGTCAAGAAGGGTGCACAACCACTAATTGGCATTATCCAAAATGTGTATTACACAAGGGTCCTTGGAAAGGCAGCAGGACATGAAGTCTGCCATGTGTGCCAGACTCCCAACAGGCAAGAAATCCATGTCCCAACCAAAAGGATGACTATCCATCTCCTCCCTCTCCTGCTACCCCTTTTTGGCCCATCCATGCTGAACAGCCAGGATAAAGGTGTTGTGGGAAGTATCGGACAGACATGACCTTGAATGTACCAGTACGTCCATGGTCGTGAAGGGGTTAATGTATGCAGGGGTAATGTATGACACACAGAATGACATACTCATGACACTCCAACTTTTTTGGCTGACAATCGGAGCAATTTTAAATACACACATGTGAGCGTACCCTTAATGAATCGCTTGGTTTTAAATTTTATTTCCTAAAGGAAAAGTACACATGAAAGTAATTTAACTTTTCTCCTCCTAGACAAATCTTTTACTATCAATTAAATGGGGGGGGGTTATATTTAATAATAGATTTTCCTATTAGGCTGGTGTCACACAAGGCTGAAAAATCGCACCGCTTCTCATTCAGGAAAGTTGGACAAGTGATGTCTATGTGGCTATCCATGTGTAATACGAGTGCAATCCGAGTATGCGCTATATATATTTTTTTACTATCATGCATCCATGTGACATCTGTATGCAGTGCAATTTTCAACATCAAACAAAGTCGAAAAAGGAAAAAAAACAGCTCACCTGCAGACGTACACGTCTACATGATTTTCAACATGCGTTTGCAGTCAAAAAGCCTAATAATTTAAAGGAAACCTATAAAAGCACACTCCACAAGGCGCAACATTGGTAGCACAGCCATATTGTTTGGATCCCTTTTTAATATTACCCCAGAGCCTATCACAATGGCTATGATATAGCAGAGTACTGGGGCTCCTAAGGTAAAGAGCACAGCTTTCAAAAGGAAGTCTGGGACACCATACCTCACAGACCAACATAGAATAAAATATGGCTGGCATGGGTGGAAGGTTTCAATCAGCATAAATAGGAGAGGAGCAGATGTCACGGGCCTCTCCACAACATGTAACCAAAAGAGCAAACAGACCAGCAGAGATTAACTCTTGTTAGCCTGCCTATGAATCAGTACACAGCAGGTCGACACCTGAGTCTGTCTATGTAGATCCCAGACACCAGAGAAAGCATTGGGTGTTATAATCTGCAATCTGAACAGCACCCAATGCCGCCATGACAAACTGCAAAGTTTGTGCAAAACTGTGTGTGACAAAGACTTTTTACCTTTTGGTTTGTAGTTAAAAGAACCATGTCTGACCTCAACTTGAACTAAATTGAGCAAGTCCTCTTCCATTGAATGTTGTCTCGCCACTTTGGTGATCGCTACCCAAGTGTTTTCCAGGTGTTCTGGATCGGAGGAGGCGGCGAAGAATCTGGGTTCATGCACTCCTCAAACGATGCACCACAGATGGATGTTTTCAGTGTCTGGGGAGTTCCACCGGAATCCAAGCAAATTCTTTGCATAATGTCAGATGACCCTGCAGACTAGATGAGCCTGCAGACTTTTGATCATCTTTTTGAGGTAGTCAGACCCCGACTACCCTGAGGTATATTTTTTTTATTTTATGTTATTGTAATGCTCGCGATGTGAGTGGGGAATGGATCCATTGGGCACACAATACACCTGAGGGGATTGACTAGGCAGACACCAGGTTTTCACCAGAGCCTATAATGGTGAGGATGAATTAGGCTTCTGGTAGGATCCAGTGCCACTCAGGGAGACTGTGTTGTGACAGCTAACTCTAGGGGTAAAGATACTGATAGTCTCTGATATGAAAGAAGTAGCTGGAAAGGCTGATGCGGCAGACATGGCTAATATGGATAGAAGCAGCAGATACGGCTGGTGTAGATAGGTGCAGCAGTGGGTATGGCTGGTACAGATAGGTGCAGCAGTGGATACGGCAGGTAATGAAACATAGACGGGAATTAGAAATATTGCAGCAGCACAAAAGACTTGACAATTAGCAACATGTCTCTAAGGATAGACCACATTGCCCATGCACCTCCCATAAAGAGAGGATACCTTAAATATCTAGCACCTCTCATGCATAGGCCAAGAGCACTTCTTGGTTAGGGCGTGGTCGCGCTTTAAGAATAGGTGCACAGGCCCTAAGAGTGCTCCCAGGTGGCATGTGTGTCATGTGCAGGCCCTGGGAGCCAGCAGCAGGTACCAGGGA
Organism: Anomaloglossus baeobatrachus; assembly: GCF_048569485.1. Classification (NCBI taxonomy): domain Eukaryota; kingdom Metazoa; phylum Chordata; class Amphibia; order Anura; family Aromobatidae; genus Anomaloglossus; species Anomaloglossus baeobatrachus. Next base: position 320,504,453 of record NC_134358.1, on the reverse strand, counting down.
CAAAGCAGGTAACGTTGAATAGCCGAGAGGGGTTGCAGAACAGTGCGGGGATGCCGGTAATGCTGTTTCAGTACCCCCCCTTACATCCTCCCTTTTCCAGGAATCTTTTAAGGTGAAGAGGTGTATTAATAGTCTCCTTGGGCTTCTATGATCTCTTCTCTGGACCAAAACCCTTTCAGTCCACCAAGGAGAGGGTTTTTCTTTTTATGGCAAGGATGGATTTTACCTCAAACATGTCTTCAGCATTGAAAAGGAGGAGGCAAGGTTCCGGGATTCCTGAAGAAGCAACTAAGGATGTGTCACGCTCCCCGGGTCCTCTGCTCCGCTCCCCGGCTCACCTGCCACGCTTCCCGCTCCCCAGCCTCCATTGACCGCGCTTCCCAGGCCTCCTGGTCCCCGCTCCCGGCGCCCGTCGGCTTCCCAGCCTCTGCCCGGCTCTGCTGCTTCCTCCTTTCAGCTTCCTGCCCTGGCTTCTGGCACCCGGGCCGCGCGCATGCGCATTAGGGCGCGCGTGCGGTCACTGACCCTTTCTTAAAGGGCCAGTGTCCACTAACAGGAAATGATGCACTAAGGTACAGGGTATAAAGGGGTTTAATGTCCAAGGGGGCGGGGCCTGTTCTTCGTGTTTCCCAAGCTAGGAGTCAGGTCCCCTTGTGTTTCTGTGAGATACTTACCTCTGTCTCTTCTAGAGCCGATCCTGCATTGCCATCCGGTCCTGCTGTATCTCGAACCCCGAACGCTGCCTATCTGCCATCCTGACAGTCCGTACCATCTCTGTTCCCTGCGGTGACCCGTCATCTCGCTCCAACGGTTCCGGACCCCGCCTGACATCATCCCGGCTTCCGAACCTGAGCTCCGTCACCCGGACCACCATCAGTGACCCCGTGGTCCCAGGGACTTCTCCATTGTGTTCTACTGCACGGACTGTCCTACTACCTAAAGTGCTCCGGCTACCGGACTCCTTTCCCTCATCGGGGAGTTCGGCCCAGTGGATCCACCTCCCGGGTCTGCCCATCCATCTGGCGCTAACAGTAAGAACAGGCCATGGATCCCGCCGAAGCACTAGCGGCCTTGCATGAGGAACTCCAACGCCAGCGTGAAGTCCAGACCCGTATGCTGAACTTTATGACTTCCGTGGACGCCCGCTTGAACACGCTACAAGCCTCGGTCACATCTTCAGCGCCCCGGGCCTCCACTAGTCAATCCACGGCTTCCGCTCCCGTGGCAGCCTCCCCGGATGCTTCCAGGCTTCGTTTGGCCTCACCACCCCGGTACGCCGGTGATCCTAAGACCTGCAGGGGGTTTATAAACCAATGCTCCCTCCATTTCACGCAGCTGCCGCATTTGTTTACCTCCGACCAAGCCAAGGTCGCCTTCATAATGTCACATCTAGAGGGCGAGGCACTGGCGTGGATGAACCCCTTGTGGGAGAAGGAGGACCCTATGACCAAAAACCTCCAGGAGTTCCTGCAGGCCTTTCGCGGCACCTTTGACGAGCCTGGACGCGCCTCCGCGTCTGCTTCATCTCTTCTCCGGTTACGTCAGGGAACTCTGACGGTGGGTCAATACGCCATCCGTTTCCGCACCTTGGCTTCAGAACTCGGGTGGAATAACGAGGCTCTAACCGCCGCCTTCTGGGAAGGACTCTCGGGTCGAATCAAAGATGAGCTGGCTGGTCGTGACGTACCGTCCACCTTGGACGCTCTGATTACCCTAGCGACTCGAGTGGATATTCGCTTTCAGGAGCGCTCCAAAGAGGTGTCCCGTGAGAGACGTCCAGTAAGGCATTCCTCTCCTCCACAGAAGCCCGCCGTACTCCAGTCAACGGCCTCTGGAGTCTCCATCCATGAGCCCATGCAGATTGACCGTGTGCGACAGTCTGAACAACGTCGAGCAGAGCGGCTCGCCAAGGGCCTCTGCTTCTACTGCGGAGAAGGCACACACCTGCTACGCTCCTGTCCAGAGAGGCCGGGAAACTCCAAAGCCTAGGGTTGGTAGGAGAGGCCACCCTAGGTGCTGGGGCTCTCTCAGACCCGGTTACATGGACTGCGCAAGTGACAACGGGAGAGACGCGGTTCACGGCTGAGGCGTACCTCGATTCTGGGGCAGCAGGCAATTTCATCCAGCAGGCCACGGTGGACAAGTACCAGGTGCCTGTAACTCCACTCGCCAAACCTCTTGTGATTGCCTCTGTGGATGGGAGACCCCTCTCTGACACCATCTCCTGGATCACCAAGCCGCTTGAACTGCGTATCGGTGCTCTGCACACCGAGAACATCGCTCTCTACGTCCTCCCACACATGTCACATCAAATCCTGCTGGGCCTTCCTTGGTTGCGGACACACGAACCCTCAGTCAGCTGGGGCACTGGTGATATCACTCGATGGGGGCCTTCTTGTCATGAGAACTGTCTGAAGACCATACAACCCATCCGGCGACCTCCGGTTCCAGAGTCCCTACCGGGACTGCCCTCAGCCTATTGGTCCTTCGCGGACGTCTTTGATAAGAAGGAGTCAGAGGTACTTCCGCCACATCGTCCTTACGATTGTGCCATTGACCTGCTCCCGGGAACTACACCACCTCAAGGACGGATATATCCACTGTCTCCAGCCGAAACAAGGGCCATGTCTACGTACATCACAGAGAGCCTGGCTAGGGGATTCATTCGTAGATCCTCCTCTCCTGCTGGAGCAGGCTTCTTCTTCGTAAAGAATTAAGAGGGCGACCTACGCCCATGCATAGACTACCGGGGATTGAACCAAATCACCGTAAAAAACAAGTACCCCCTGCCGCTCATCCCCGAATTGTTTGATCGGCTCAGAGGAGCTCGTGTGTTCACCAAGTTGGATCTTCGGGGTGCCTACAACCTGGTCCGTATCCGCTCGGGGGACGAATGGAAGACCGCGTTCAACACTCGCGATGGGCACTATGAATATTGCGTGATGCCCTTCGGCCTGTGTAACGCACCAGCAGTCTTCCAAGAATTAGTGAACGACGTGTTCCGGGACCTTCTCTACGTCTGTGTGGTGGTATATCTAGATGACATCCTTGTCTTCTCTCCGGACCTCCAGACCCACCGAGAGAACGTGCAACTGGTTCTACAAAGACTGCGAGAGAATCGTCTGTACGCCAAATACGAGAAGTGTGTCTTCGAACAGTCTTCTCTCCCCTTCCTGGGTTACCTCATCACCGATACCGGACTGCAGATGGATCCAAAGAAGGTCTCTTCTGTTCTCAACTCGCCTCCTCCTTCTGGACTGAAGGCAATCCAACGCTTTCTGGGATTCGCCAACTATTACCGCCAGTTCATTCCTCACTTCTCTGCTCTGACTGCTCCTCTCTCCGCCTTGACCAAGAAGGGGGCTAATCCAAAGGACTGGTCACCTGCGGCCGACGCCGCGTTTGGCTCTCTAAAGCGAGCCTTTGCCTCCTCTCCTGTACTCCACCGTCCAGAGTTAAACCGCCAGTTCACCTTGGAGGTGGATGCCTCCTCCTCGGGAGCCGGAGCAGTGCTCATGCAGAAGTCCTCCTCCGGGAAGATGGTGACTTGCGGTTTCTTCTCCAAGAGCTTCTCCGCGCCTGAACGCAATTACACCATCGGTGATCGAGAGCTATTGGCAGTCAAACTGGCTTTGGAGGAATGGCGCTATCTTCTGGAAGGAACAGTGTACCCCGTCATTATTTACACGGACCACAAAAACCTGGAATACCTGCGGTCTGCTCAGCGACTAAACCCACGGCAAGCCAGGTGGTCCTTGTTCTTTGCCAGGTTCGACTTCCAGCTCCATTTCCGACCTGCGGACAAGAATGTACGCGCTGATGCCTTGTCTAGGTCTTTCATGCCCATGGAGCAAGAGGAGGAGACATCCCAACCCATCATCTGTCCTAGTAAGATTATTCCGGTGGCTCCTGTCACCCTGGCCCAGATACCGCCAGGGAAGACCTATGTCTCTGAGACTGACAGGCAAAAAGTGTTACACTGGGGCCATGCCTCGAAAACAGCCGGTCATGCTGGTCAGAAGAGAACATGGAGTGCGATTGTACGTCATTACTGGTGGCCATCCCTTCGCACGGACGTCGCCTCTTTTGTCTCTGCCTGCTCCTCTTGTGCCAGGAACAAGACGCCCAAACACCTGCCATATGGCCGTCTTCTGCCTCTGCCTATACCCTCAGTTCCCTGGCAACACATTGCCATGGACTTTATTACGGACTTGCCATTGTCCTCCGGACACACAGTCATATGGGTCGTGGTGGATCGGTTCTCTAAAATGGCCCATTTCGTCCCTATGGCAGGACTGCCCTCTGCCCAGGAACTCGCGGACGCCTATATACATCACATCTTCCGCTTGCATGGCTTTCCATCACATATTGTGTCCGACAGAGGAACTCAGTTCACCTCCCGCTTCTGGAGGGCTCTCTGTAAACATCTGGGAGTAACTTTGGACTTTTCTTCGGCCTACTATCCTCAGTCGAACGGCCAAGTGGAACGGGTCAATCAGATATTGACCTCCTTCTTACGTCACTACGTCAACGCCCATCATGACGATTGGTCCACGCTTCTTCCTTGGGCTGAATTCTCCCATAATCACCACGTCAGTGAGTCCTCCTCCAGTTCTCCCTTCCATGTCGTCTACGGACTACAGCCGTCTGTTCCATTGCCTGTATCCTCTTCCTCGGATATCCCTGCTGCTGATGCAGTACTCCGTGACTTTACAACCATTTGGGACTCAGTTAAGGCATCCCTTGCACGTGCATCTCTGCTTATGAAGAGACAGGCGGACAAGAGACGTCTGGATCCTCCATGTTTCTCTCCAGGAGATCTCGTCTGGCTTGCCTCTAAGTACGTCCGATTGAAGTTACCATCCTACAAGCTGGGACCCCGCTACATCGGACCGTTTAAAGTCCTCGGCAAGATCAATGAGGTCTCCTACAAACTGCAGCTCCCGGCCACGATGAGGATACCCAACTCCTTCCACGTCTCTCTGCTCAAGCCGGTTGTCCTTGGTCCCTTTTCCGCTGCTGCCAGTCCGGCTCCTCCTCCTATTGCTGAGGACGACATCTATGCGGTAAGGGATATCGTGGCCATGAAGACCGTACAAGGTCGACAGTTCTTTCTGGTGGACTGCGCAGGGTATGGTCCGGAGGATAGGTCCTGGGAGCCCCGGGAGAATGTGGGTACTCCTCTGATCCGTGCCTTCCTGTCCCGGTTGCGGGGAGGGGGGCGTGGGGGGGGTACTGTCACACTCCCCGGGTCCTCTGCTCCGCTCCCCGGCTCACCTGCCACGCTTCCCGCTCCCCAGCCTCCATTGCCCGCGCTTCCCAGGCCTCCTGGTCCCCGCTCCCGGCGCCCGTCGGCTTCCCAGCCTCTGCCCGGCTCTGCTGCTTCCTCCTTTCAGCTTCCTGCCCTGGCTTCTGGCACCCGGGCCGCGCGCATGCGCATTAGGGCGCGCGCGCGGTCACTGACCCTTTCTTAAAGGGCCAGTGTCCACTAACAGGAAATGATGCACTAAGGTACAGGGTATAAAGGGGTTTAATGTCCAAGGGGGCGGGGCCTGTTCTTCGTGTTTCCCAAGCTAGGAGTCAGGTCCCCTTGTGTTTCTGTGAGATACTTACCTCTGTCTCTTCTAGAGCCGATCCTGCATTGCCATCCGGTCCTGCTGTATCTCGAACCCCGAACGCTGCCTATCTGCCATCCTGACAGTCCGTACCATCTCTGTTCCCTGCGGTGACCCGTCATCTCGCTCCGACGGTTCCGGACCCCGCCTGACATCATCCCGGCTTCCGAACCTTAGCTCCGTCACCCGGACCACCATCAGTGACCCCGTGGTCCCAGGGACTTCTCCATTGTGTTCTACTGCACGGACTGTCCTACTACCTAAAGTGCTCCGGCTACCGGACTCCTTTCCCTCATCGGGGAGTTCGGCCTAGTGGATCCACCTCCCGGGTCTGCCCATCCATCTGGCGCTAACAGGATGAAAGGTTTGAGGAGAGACACATGGACCAAGTTGGGGATTTGCATTAGGCTGAATGCTTCAGCATGTATGATATGGCATTAACCTGCTGAAGCACCTTGAAGACACCAATAAAATGGTCCCATCTTGTAGGACAGCATCTTGAGACAGAAGTACCTAAAAAAGAACTGTAATGCTTGCTGGTGCGAGTGGAGAGTTGACCCTCTGGGCCACGGCACACAGTATAGCTGAGGGGCTTGACTAGGCGCACATATGGTATTCACCAGAGCATCTAATGGGTGAGGATGGACTTGGTTGGCGGTAAACACCAGGTGCCATTCATGGAGACTTGGTGCTGCCACAGCTGGCCAAAAGGGTACAAACACTGACAGTCTCTGAAGTAACAAATGCAGCCGAGATGGCTGAAACGGCAGACACGGCTCGTATGGATGAGTGGAGCAGCCACTAGTCAAGCTGAGGCACGGAATGGTGAAGCAGCTGGTACAGCAGATACAGCTGGTACAGAATGGTGTAACTGCGGGTACAGCAGATACAGTTGGTATGGATTATTGCAACAGCAGCTACAGCTGGTACAGGTTGGTGCAGCAGCAGGTACAGCAGATACAGCTGGTACGGAATGGTGCAGCAACGAGTATGGCAGATACAGCTGGTGCTAGAATACATACTAGTGTGAGTATTATATCAACACAGCAGTAAAGCGGCGGCAGAAGTACAAGGGACCTGACAAGTTGCAATGCATCTCTAATGAAAATGAATAGCTCACGTTGCCCAGGCACCTACCATAAGGGAAAGATGCCTTAAATACTTAGTGTCTCTCAGCCTTAGGCCCGTTTCACACGTCAGTGAAAAACACAGACGTTTTTCACTGGCGTGTAAAACACGCACATGTCCCTGCGTGTGCCGTGAATCTCGGCACACGTGGGTTGTCTAAGTGCAATCCGGGCTCCGTTCTCCGTGCCCGTGATTGCACTTAGAGATTCACTCACCTGCGCCCGCTCCCGCTGTCATTGGTGCTGATCGCTCCCGCGACGCAGCATCCGGCCGGCGGTGACCCCCACAGCAGCTGCTTCCGGGTCGGCTGTGTCGCGCATAATGAATATGCGCGACAGTAATCAGCCGGCTTAGAAGCAGCAGGGAGAACGGGCTGCAGAGGACATCGCTGGACGCCGGGTGAGTTAAAATGTTTTTTATTTTAAAAGCACGTTTTTTTCTGGCACGTGTTTCACGGACCACACCACTGCGTGGTCCGTGGAACATCAGTGATGCCAGAAAAAAATGGACATGTCTCCGTGCAGCAATCTCGCACACGCGGGTACGCTGCACGGAGACACGTGCAGTGAAAAATCACTGACGTGTGAGCAGACCCATTCATTATAATGGGTCTGCGTATGTCAGTGATTCTGGTACGTTTAAAAAAAAGCACAAACGTCCCAGAATCACTGACGTGTGAAAGGGGCCTTAGGCTGAGAAGCACTTCCAATTTAGGGTGGGCTGGACCTTTAAGAATAGCTCTAAGAGTGCTGCCAGGAGGCCTGTGCAGCATGTGCAGGCCCTGGGAGCCAGCAGCAGGGATGAAGCAGACACTGCTGGTGGGTTAAGTGTGCCACCCTCCCTGCTGATGGAAAGGGGCAGGACATGCGGGGACGCTGGTGATAAAGATAATTCCACAATTTCTGGAAATCTCCTTCCAGTGAATGACTGTTTAATCTCAAATCAAAAGTTACTGAGTGCCAGCAAAAGGAATTCAGACCAGACAGAGATAGCTGGTATAAACACCTCTCAGTAAGGGCAGGTGCACACCCCACGTGCTTTATAATTAGAAGCCTTTTATAGAGCCATTGCCATTATTATGGGTTAATCTCTTAGCCAATGGCATACTGCTAGCAATTTTGCTATTTTAGAAGCACATGCAGAAAGCATATGATAATATTTGTGTCCATATTTGGAATTTTCCCTCCAGCCCTTCCATTGCTCGCAGGGCCATTGTTACGTAGCACCTCAGTCATGGATCCGACCTTTGTTGCCAGTCATCATCATTATCAATCTCTTCATTCTGTTCTCTTATAATAGACATCAGCTGCAGGCTCCATCTTGTTGCTCATATTCACCGTGTGCAGAATTATTAAGCAAGTTGTATTTTAGAGGATTTTTTTCATTATTGATCAACAACTATGTTCTCAATCAATCCAAAAGACTCATAAATATCAAAGCTTCATATTTTTGTAAGTTGGAGTAGGGCTTTTTTAGATTTGGCTATCTTAGGAGGATATCTGTTTTTGCAGGTAACTATTACTGTGCAGAATTCTTAGGCAACTTAATAAAAACCAAATATATTCCCATCTCACTTGTTTATTTTCACCAGGTAAACCAATATAACTGCACAAAATGTAGAAATAAACAATTCTGACAAGCAAAATCAAAACCCAAAAAAATTAGTGACCAATATAGCCTTTCTTTATGATGACACTCAACAGCCTACCATCCATAGATTCTGTCAGTTGCTTGATCTGTTTACGATCCACATTGTGCGCAGCAGCCACCACAGCCTCCCAGACACTGTTCCGACAGGTGTACTGTTTTGCCTCCCTATGGATCTGCCATTTTATGAGGCACCACAACTTCTCTATGGGGTTCAGATCAGGTGAACAAGGGGGTCATGTCATTATTTTTTCATCTTTTTTGCCTTTACTGGCCAGCCACGCTGTGGAGTAGTTGGATGCATGTGATGGAGCATTGTCCTGCATGAAAATCATGTTTTTCTTGAACGATACTGACTTCTTCCTGTACCACTGCTTGAAGAAGTTGTCTTCCAGAAACTGGCAGTAGGTCTGGGAGTTGAGCTTCACTCCATCCTCAACCCGAAAAGGTACCACAAGTTCATCTTTGATGATACCAGCCCATACCAGTACCCCATCTCCACCTTGCTGGCATCTGAGTCGGAGTGGAGCTCTCTACCCTTTACTGATCAAGCCTCTGGCCTATCCATCTGGCCCATCAAGAGTCACTCTCATTTCATCAGTCCATAAAACCTTTGAAAAATCAGTCTTAAGATATTTCTTGGCCCAGTCTTGACGTTTTATCTCATGTTTCTTGTTCAAAGGTGGTCGTTTTTCAGCCTTCCTTACCTTGGCCATGTCCCTGAGTATGGCACACCTTCTGCTTTTTGATACTCCAGTAACGTTGCAGCTCTGAAATATGGCCAAACTGGTGGCAAATGGCATCTTGGCAGCTCCACGCTTGATTTTCATCAATTCATAGGCAGTTATTTTGCACCTTTTTTTGCCCAACACGCTTCTTGCTACCCTGTTGGCTATTTGCCATGAAACGCTTGATTGTTCGGTGATCACGCTTCAAATGTTTGGCAATTTCAAGATTGCTGGATCACTCTGCAAGGCATCTCACAATTTTGGGCTTTTCAGAGCCCATCAAATCTCTCTTCTGACCCATTTTGCCAAAGGAAAGGAAGTTGCCTAATAATTAAGAACACCTTATATAGGGTGTTGATGTCATTACACCACACCCCTCCTCATTACAGAGATGTACATCACCTGATATACTTAATTGGTAGTTGTCTCTCAAGCTTATACAGCTTGGAGTAGGACAACATGTATAAAAAGTATCATATGATCAAAATACTCATTTGCCTAATAATTCTGCACACGGTGTACAAAAGAAAGCTTGGTTATAGAAAAGCATATAGAAAAAAAATATTGTATTCTCACACCAGTAGTGGTTTTACAGTACCCCCCCTTACGCACCCCCAAAAGAAGGGTACTAGAGCCACAAGAGCAGAAGTCAAAGGTCCCAAAGGACGAGTGGGGGTTTGACAAAGACCCCAGTTAATAACATCATCTGTTGGAGGAATCAGAGCCCAGGTCACATAGCCGTCCATTGTCCCCTGACCACAGAGCCGATGGCCTGCAGCATTGGTTGGCGTTCCTCATATTATGGCTATCCAGCCTGCAGCATGGACAGTCAACCCAATGAGGTTCGGCAGGCATGTCTTGTAGAAATAAATTATGTAGGAGTAATGGGACTGCTAGATTCAGGCAGTTTGGTGACCCTGGTGAAGGCCACACTCCCACACCTGCTGATTCCTGGGAAGATGGTGGGCATCCACTGTATTCACGGGGACACCAAGTACTACCCTCTTGCCATGGTAACCATAAAAATAAACTTGGTTGGTCAGAGTTTCATGAGGTTCTGCTGACCTACTCTGGGTTCACACCAAGGGAGATCTAGAATTCATCATTGTGATCTATGTTGTCGCACTCCTCCTCTTCCTGACCTGACATCACAGGACAGTATGCATGTGCCTCAGGTATCTAAGTCTCTCATCATCATCACCTCCACCACAGGAGTTGACGTCAATTGACGAGGGTCAAGATCTTGCTTAGACCCTACTTCATCCGGTACAGAATCCAACTGACAAAGATTTTGGGCATCCGTGAAGATGCTTTCCTCATCTTGAGTTTGGGAATCTTTGCAGCGGATATCTGATGGCCATGGTTTAGAATGTTTGAACAGCTCTGCAGACTCGCCCATATATGCTTCCCCACAGTCAGATTGGAGGTTGGTGACACGGGCGAAAACTAATGGAATTGAGGTGACACCTCTGAGATATGAACTGTGTGTGATATTGAGGTGCAGAAAGGGAAGGAGAGGCCACTCGATGCAGCACTTGCAATCCACTCTAGCACATGCTGTTTGCATTTGAAGCGATGAGCAGCTGCCAAAAAAACCTAGTGGAGTAGGCTGTCCAGGAATGGAAGTTGTTTTCATTTCTCTTGGGATAGGATCAGCCGGAGTTTCCTCACTAGAGCTTTGACTAAGAGAACTTCCCACACGTACACCTCGAACACCCCGCCTATTCACCCTTCCAACACAACCTCATTGTGATTTACCACACATGGTTGATGTACCCTTTCTCTTTCAAACAGATGTTTCGCAACCCTACGCCCACACATGTCAGACACCTAACACAAAAGATAAATTTATTTACTTTATTAGTTGGCAATATTGTGAAGGCACTAAAAAGTACCAATAACTAGAAATGTGGTTCACTGTGTAATTTAGAGCAGACACTGAAAAGTGCCAAGACCAGTTTAGCTAGTTCACTAGCAAATTTACAACAGGCACTACTAACTAACAATACTTAGAAATGTGGTTGACTGCGTAATTTTGAGCAAGCAATGAAAAGTGTCAAGATCTTTTTTAGCTAGGTCACTAGCAAATTTACAGCAGGCAGTACTAACAAACATTACGAAGAAACGTGGCTCACTGACTAATTTGGAGCAGGCACTAATAAGTAGCTATACTGACTCTCCCACCCCAGGGCTATGGGACACCCGGTGCCGGGCCGGACTAGTCCGGTGGTAGTCAGTGGTGGCGGGGCACGGCTCCGTGGCCCTGGTGTGTGTCAGTACAATATGTGGCTTGATGAATAAAGTTTGTGTTCGTGACGCCACCTGTGGTATGCGGCTAATAGGCCGCCGCTGCTGTATGAGGCCTCCGGGGGATGATGTGGCAGCAATGGTAGTACTACTCCCCACAGGTGGAGCAATGCCCCGGGGCACAGTTGGTGCTTGTGAGTGTCTATGCAGATGAAATAACAGAGGCAACTTCAAGGGTGCAGTTTCAAGTTCTTTACTCACAATTCTTGTCACAGTCCTGCAGGGACCCTTGGACTGCTGGGACCACTGTCAGGGACCTCCGCAGTTTCTGGGTGATTCTGAGAGTAAAAGCCGGTACCCTTCCCTTAAGTGTCTCTATCTTCTGCTGTCTTCCTTAGCCTTGCCTTGGTAGGTTGAACCTGGCTTGGCCTCCACAACAGCCTCCAGGCTGGGGAGTCACCTGTCGGCTGATTATCCCTTTTCTAGAGGTACTGCTGTGGGCTGTGGCCCGGGGAGTTTACAACATTCCCTGGGCCTTGGTTTTTATTGTTTGGAGATGATTTTGCACTCCTCCGGTTTCTAGGGACCGTCCCCTGTTGCAGCTTGATCCCTCCACCGATGTTCTTGTGGAACAGGCCACCGCAGCTCTACAGCTACCCGTGGCCCTGGGACCCCTTCTGTTCTCTGCTTGGTGTCACCTGGACCCTCTGAGTCCCAGGATCTTCACCAGGAAGCTTCTCTTTCTTCTTCTTAGCTCCTGACTGACTTGGAGCTCTTTTTCCTTTCTCTTCTCCTCCTTGCCTGCCTCCGGCAGGCCTCCTCCTCCTTCCCCACTCTCTCTCCAACTCTGCTCTGACTAAACTAGAACTTCCTCTCAGTGTCTGCACTCTTGTGGCTCCTCCCACCTCCCCAGTTGCTCTGTTCTACCCTATAGGAGCAGGGATGGGTCTTACGGCCCCTCCCAGCATGCAGCATGGGAGGTTTTCTGCCACTTTCCCTGGTCCCAGTGTGTTCCTAGCAATGGGTGTAGTGTGGATTTACCAGGGGACCGGAGTTCACTCTCTTCCTCTCCCAGAATGGGGCATCACACCACTGGATGGGGTGCAATGACCTGTGGCGACGGAAGCCTCAGGGGCGCCACACTACCTATTTAGATCCTTCACTGGCAGCTCTTAAGCAGGCACTCACAAGCAGCAACCTCTATTTCTATCATTAAATGCTTATTTGTGGCACACACCCTTCCCTACACTACATGTCCCTATTTTACACTATTGCTCTCCTATCTATGTCAATTACCTTTCATTAAACCCCTAGCTAAGCTATTCATAAAATAGTGGAGTCTTAGGAGTGAGGATGCTGATGTGGAGACTCAACCCAGCTCATTGAATACCTTGCAGAATGCCTCTAGAAAGGTCTGTAGGTTCAGGATGATAGGATCACTCCTCTCCCATAATGTATTGATTCAAGCAAGAGCCTCGCCGGTCAGGTTCAACATCATAAGGCTGGTTTCAGATGTCCGTGTTTTAGGTACGTGTGACATCCATTTTCAACACAGATGCCACACGTACCCATGTTATTCTATACTGGTATTCACACAGCCGTGTTTTCACACGGGTATGACCTCTCATGACCCCGCACTCACACGCAGAGACATGTCAGTGTTTTCTCCGACAGCACAGTTGTCACACGGATTGCACACTTATGTGATCCATGTAACATCAGTGGGACAGGTACTGGAGAAAACACGGGTCTTTTAAATAAAAATATTTTCTAAATTTACCTGTATCCTGCGATGCTGTCTTCGGCTCTGCTGCCTCCCGCTCCTGACTCCCGCTCATTATACTCACTGAATATTCACTCCACTGAGGAGCTGGAAGCCGGAGCATCACCGGGGACTTCAGTGTCGGGGACCGCATCGCTGGGGACAGGTGAGTATCCAGCAGTGTGTGTGTGTGTGTGTGTGTAGACATATGTGTGTATGTATGTGTGTGTTCAGTATATACATGCATGTGCGCAATCTGTGTGTATGTGCTTGGTGTATCCATGTGTATGTATATGTGCTCAGTGTATACATGTGTGTGCTATGTGTTTATGTGTGTGTAGTGAGGACCTGGAAGCCAGAGCATCGTTGTGACAGCATCAGGAACTCATCAGTTCCCAATGAAATCTGATGAACCCGTGAAGTCACCTTCGTGACACCCGCTGTAGCCCGGGTGTCATGCGGGAGTCATCAGGATGTCATTAGAGTCAATTGGGAACGCCAATGACCTCCTGGAAGTCACTGCATACACACTGCTTTGTGAATATTCACCTTTCCCCTTGATGCTGTCCCTAGCGATGCGGTCCCTGGCACTGAAGTCCCCAGAGATGCTGTCCCCGCAATGCTCCGGCTTCCAGGTCCTGAGTGCGGTGAATAATCAATGAATATAATGAGCGGTGGTCAGGAGCGGGACGCAGCAGAGCAGAAGAAAACACCCTGTATACAGGTGAACATAGAACATCTTTTTATTTCACAGACACGTTTACTCCAGTACATGTCACACGTATGCAAACAGATATGTCACACATGTGACACATGCATGACATACGTTTGACACGTATGACCATAACCATGCGTGTGATTTGAACCTGATTAAACACGGACGTTTGAAACTAGCCTAACGGCCACTTTGGCCCATTCTGAGATGAACTGATGGGACTAAAGTTCAAAGTATAAGGAACAATGAATAATGATGTGGCAGGCATGGCCGGTATGGCTAGATGCATCAGCCGGTTCAGCAGATATAGCTGGTGTCGATAGGTGCATCAGCAGGTATGGCAGGTACAACTGGTACGTATAGGTGCAGCAGCGGGTACATCAGATATTTGAACACAGAGGTGTATTTTAAATAAGACATACAGCAATATACCTGCAGCAGCAGCACAAGGGACCTGACAACCAGCAAAGAGTCTCTAAGGATAGACCACATTGCCCAGGCACCTCCCATAAGATGAGGCTGTCTTAGATACCTATTTCCTCTTAACCTATGGCTAAGAGGCACTTATAGGTTAGGGCTCAATGTCCCTCTAAGAATAGGTGCGATCGTCCTTAAGAGTACACAGGACCTGGAAACTGACAGCAAGGACCAGGAACGTAGCAGCAGGAGCGTGAGTGTGCCAGCGTCACTGCTGTGGGAGGAGGGCAGGACAATTCAGAGATGGCAATAATGTTGTTAGCTACATTGTTTGATTAGAACAACTATCTTAAAAGCTGGATAAATGCTGAAGGCACAGGGTCCAACACATCCATAGCCTAAAAAGGAAAGCCATGATTGTTGTACCTTTTTTTTACAGTATCATGTAAACGTTTGGGCACCCCTGGTCAAAATTACTGTATTGTTAACATTTAAGCAAGATGAAGATGAAATTATCTCTAAAAGGCATGAAGTTAAGGAGGCTTTACACGCTGCGATATCAGTGAATTATCGTCGGGGTCATGCTGTTTGTGACGCACATCCGGCTTCATTAACGAGATCGCAGTGTGTGATACCTACGAGCGGCCTTAAACGATCGCAAAAGAGGTCAAAATCGTTTGCCGTGGAGAGGTCGTCCTGAAACCAAAAATTGTTGTCTGCTTATTAGCGATGTTGTTCCTCGTTCCTGCGGCACCACACATCGCTGTGTGTGACACCGCAGGAGCAACGAACATCTACTTACCTGCGTCCCGCCGGCAATGCGGAAGGAAGGAGGTGAGCGGGATGTTACGCCCCGCTCATCTCCGCCCCTCCGCTTCTATTGGACGCCTGCCGTGTGATCTCGCTGTGACGCCGCACGAACCACCCCCTTAGAAAGGAGGTGGTTTGCCGGCCAGAGCGACGTCGCAGGGCAGGTAAGTCCGTGTGACGGGGACTAATGACTCGCCCACCCCAGGGCTATGGGACACCCGGTGCCGGGCCGGACTAGTCCGGGGGTAGTCAGTGGTGGCGGGGCCCGACTCCGTGGCCCTGGTGGGTGTCAGTTAAATATGGCTGATGAATTAAAGTTTGTGTTCGTGACGCCACCTGTGGTATGCGGCTATAAAGCCGCCGCTGCTGTATGAGGCCTCCGGGGTGATGGAATGGCAGCTTGGACGGTCCTGCTCCCCACAAGTGGAGCGGTACCCCGGGGACACTGTTGGTGCTCATGAGAGTCTATGGTGTGATGTTGTGTGAATAATACGGTGCAGGGCCGACAGGCAGTGAAAGAAACAGGCACAAACGACAGTCTCTTTACCTTCTCCTCTTTTACTTGGGAACAGTTTAGTCCAGGGAGACAGTCACAGGTGGAAAAGATGATCCGGCCGGCCTGGAAGTGCCTGGGGGTGATATCCTTGGCCAGTTGAGTATGAGGCCTACTCCCTGATCTTTCTTTTCTTCTACAGGACCCTGCACTCTGAATTTAGCAATGGCCCTCTTGCTGCTGGGACCGGTGGTTCGTCCCTTTTTCTGTGTGGTAGGCTGCGCAGGCCCTCTCTGGTGCTTCTCTGCTGGAGTCTACACCGGGCCCTTGGAATGCGGCTGTACCTTCAGATTGCTGATGGGCCAGGGGGCTTGCAGCTCTCCTGCCCTCCGGATTCGGCCACCAGGGAAGGATTTTATACCCTGGCAACCACAGACTCCGATGTCTGAGTCTCTTCTGTGCCTCTCTGCAAATCTTGCTTCACTGGGCCAAGCTGTTTCAGCTCTAGGCCCCAATTCCACAAGACAGCACACTCTGCGTCTGCTTGCTCTGACTTCTCTCTACAGACTGACTACTAACTCCTCCCTCAGGTAAGACTTAAGGAATGCTCCCTGGAACTCCAGGTTCAGAGCTCCCCCTGCTGGCCTGAGGGAGAAACTACGTTGGATGTTGAACTTACTGGCCAAAGATTCCCCCAATTACCTCCAGGCTCAGCATTAACCCTTTGGAGGGGAAATGCTGTTGTGGCGACCAGGACCTGGGGCGCCACACTAACAAGGTTGTGCGCCACGGGCAGCGATTTGCCCGTGACGCACATCTGATGGGGGTGGGTAGAATCGCTTGTGATCTCGCTAGCGAGATCGCAGCGTGTAAAGTACCCTTTAAAGATGACATATTTTCTTTGTATTTTAGGCAAAAAAAAACAATATATATTTTCATCATTTACATTTTAATTTTTTAAAAAAAAAAAGGAAAATGGGCCGATGCAAATGTTTGGGCACCCTGCATAGTTAGTACCTAGGAACACCTCCTTTAGCAAGTATCACATGTTATAAACACTTTTTGTAGCCAGCCAAGTGTCTTTCAGTTTTTGTTTGAGGATTTTCATTTATTCTTCTTTGGAAAAGTCTTCTAGTTCTTTGAGATTCCTGGCTCCTCTTGCACGCAGTGCTCTTTTGAGCTCTTGCCACATATTTTCAATTATATTAAGATAAGGGGACTGTGAGGGCCATTGTGAAACCTTCAGCTTGCGCCTTTTGAGGTAGTCTATTGGGGATTATGAGTGTTTGGGATCCTTATACATTTGTAGAAGCCATCCATTTTTCAACTTCAGCTTTTTTACAGTTGTTATGTTTGCATCAAGAATTAATTAAAATTTAATTGAATCCATTGTTCCCTCTACCCATGAAATGTTCTAAGTGCTATTGGCTGCACAATCCCAAACCATGACTGATCCACCTCCATACTTAACAGTTCGTAAGATATTCTTTTCCTGAAATTCTGTGCACTTTGTTCTCCACACATACCTTTGATCATTGTAGCCATTGAGTTCATTTTTAAACCTCATTGTTCCACAGTACTTGTTTCCAAAATGCATCAAGCTTATTTAGATGTTCTTTTGCATACTTCTGATGCTGCATTTTAGGCCCGTTTCACACGTCAGTGAAAAACACAGACATTTTTCACTGGCGTGTAAAACACGCACATGTCCCTGTGTGTGCCGAAAATCGCGGCACACGTGGGTTGTCTAAGTGCAATCCGGGCTCCGTTCTCCGTGGCCCGTAGAGATTCACTTAGAGACAACCCATGTGTGCCGTGATTTTCGGCACACGCAGGGACATGTGCGTGTTTTACACACCAGTGAAAAACGTCTGTGTTTTTCACTGACGTGTGAAACGGGCCTTAACTGTGATTTCTTAATTACATTTTGAACTGAGGAATGGACGACTTGAAAATGCTTTGCTATCTTAAAGCCTTCTCCTGCTTTGTGGGCCTCCACCATTTTAATTTTCAGAGTACTTGGAAGTAAAGATGAGCGAACTTTTGGAGGTTCGCTTCAATGGCAGCAAACGGGCCGACCTTCACAGGCTCAAGCTTGACCGAACCCCAGATCAAATCACTGATTGGCAGTTTGAGTCTCGACCCAGATACAGCCAGCCATAAGCAGATTACTTCCAGGGGAGAGTGGGCGGACTTTTTCAAACTTTTTTTGGTGCATACTACATCTGACCATGCTGTTGTTACCCCCAGTGTGTGCCTTGCAAACGCTGAATGCGGCTTGCACAGGGCTGAGCACCAAGTGTACCTGAGCACAGCGTTGCTTGCATGAGTTTTGTTTATATGTACAGCATCCGACCCTTAAACCCAAACCTTGATTTTTAAAGTTGGTGTTCAGTTCGAAAACCGAACCTCATGTTCGCTCATCTCTACTAGGCGGCTGTGTAGAACCCATGGCTGCTGTTTTTTGGCACAAGGTTAGAGAAGGCTGGGTTTTTGTAAAGCTTTGAAATTTGCATCACCTTGCCTTTCCTAACAATGATAGTAAATCAGCCATAACCCTAATAGACTAATTTAGGTATGAAACCTTGGTTAAAGTTATCTGAGCACACACATCTTCAAGGGTAAACAACCTTTTGCATTGGCCCATTTTCATTTTTGTAATTTTTAAAATATAAAGATGAAAATTTCTATATATATTTTTGCCTAAACCCTTCAACCTGTCCACAACCTTGGACGTCCTGGCAACCGTGCAGGCACAGGAGCTGTGCTACGTGATCGCCACCAGGGACTCTCAGAGCCAGGGGCTGTTGTGGACATGGTTATGGACTGTTATGGTCAGTATTCAGTATTATATGAAGATACAGTTAGGTCCAGAAATATTTGGACAGTGACATAAGTTTTGTTATTTTAGCTGTTTACAAAAACATGTTCAGAAATACAATTATATATATAATATGGGCTGAAAGTGCACACTCCCAGCTGCAATATGAGAGTTTTCACATCCAAATCGGAGAAAGGGTTTAGGAATCATATCTCTGTAATGCATAGCCTCCTCTTTTTCAAGGGACCAAAAGTAATTGGACAAGGGACTCTAAGGGCTGCAATTAACTCTGAAGGCGTCTCCCTCATTAACCTGTAAACAATGAAGTAGTTAAAAGGTCTGGGGTTGATTACAGGTGTGTGGTTTTGCATCTTTTGATATATGGCTTTATGCTTTTTAAATGTTTTTAAAAGTGTGTGACCCTGTGTCCTATTTTTGTAATAATTTTGTAATAAAGTACCTTTTTCACATAACTTGGTGTATCCCTCTTACATGCACACTTCTTCTCTCTTGTTACAAATTGCATATAAGTGTGCTGAGGTGATCCCATTGACTGCTATAGGGTAAAAATATTCCCTTTAGGTGGTGCCCTCCCCATCTTCTTTGCTTTGTGACCAGATAACATGCGGTCTAAGGAACTCTCAATTGAGGTGAAGCAGAACATCCTGAGGCTGAAAAAAAGGAAAAAATCCATCAGAGAGATAGCAGACATGCTTGGCGTAGCAAAATCAACAGTCGGGTACATTCTGAGAAAAAAGGAATTGACTGGTGAGCTTGGGAACTCAAAAAGGCCTGGGCGTCCACGGATGACAACAGTGGTGGATGATCGCCGCATACTTTCTTTGGTGAAGAAGAACCCGTTCACAATATCAACTGAAGTCCAGAACACTCTCAGTGAAGTAGGTGTATCTGTCTCTAAGTCAACAGTAAAGAGAAGACTCCATGAAAGTAAATACAAAGGGTTCACATCTAGATGCAAACCATTCATCAATTCCAAAAATAGACAGG
The DNA here is from genome assembly GCF_048569485.1 of Anomaloglossus baeobatrachus. Taxonomy (NCBI): domain Eukaryota; kingdom Metazoa; phylum Chordata; class Amphibia; order Anura; family Aromobatidae; genus Anomaloglossus; species Anomaloglossus baeobatrachus. Next base: position 320,485,062 of record NC_134358.1, on the reverse strand, counting down.
CCAGAGTTAAATTTGCTGAAAAACACCTCATGAAGCCAGCTCAGTTCTGGAAAAGTATTCTATGGACAGATGAGACAAAGATCAACCTGTACCAGAATGATGGGAAGAAAAACGTTTGGAGAAGAAAGGGAACGGCACATGATCCAAGGCACACCACATCCACTGTAAAACATGGTGGAGGCAACGTGATGGCATGGGCATGCATGGCTTTCAATGGCACTGGGACACTTGTGTTTATTGATGACATAACAGCAGACAAGAGTAGCCGGATGAATTCTGAAGTGTACCGGGATATACTTTCAGCCCAGAGTCAGCCAAATGCCACAACGTTGATCGGACGGCGCTTCATAGTACAGATGGACAATGACCCCAAGCATACAGCTAAAGCTACCCAGGAGTTCATGAGTGCAAAAAAGTGGAACATTCTGCAATGGCCAAATCAATCACCAGATCTTAACCCAATTGAGCATGCATTTCACTTGCTCAAATCCAGACTTAAGACGGAAAGACCCACAAACAAGCAAGACCTGAAGGCTGCGGCTGTAAAGGCCTGGCAAAGCATTAAGAAGGAGGAAACCCAGCGTTTGGTGATGTCCATGGGTTCCAGACTTAAGGCAGTGATTGCCTACAAAGGATTCGCAACAAAATATTGAAAATAAAAATATTTTGTTTGGGTTTGGTTTATTTGTCCAATTACTTTTGACCTCCTAATATGTGGAGTGTTTGTAAAGAAATGTGTACAATTTCTACAATTTCTATCAGATATTTTTGTTCAAACCTTAAAATTAAACATTACAATCTGCACTTGAATTCTGTTGTAGAGATTTCATTTCAAATCCAATGTGGTGGCATGCAGAGCCCAACTCGCGAAAATTGTGTCACTGTCCAAATATTTCTGGACCTAACTGAATCCAAAAACAGGACTGAAAATGGCGTTTGAACTGTACTCCAATATGGACTTTCTGGTCATAAGTGATTCATGCTGACTTAGTTTAATATAAAATGATGCAACACATATACATATATATCTCAGAATAAGCTCTTTTTGCCATTTACTCAATAGGAGACGTGTTACATATTCTTGGCTCTGAGCCAACTGATGTCTTTAAATATATCTGAACTTCCGTAATTAAACCAGTCATTTTTCCTACCCAGATCCATAGTCATCTCTGATTTGTGTGGACGAATAGCATGCATGCAACAAACAAATGACTCATGATTTGGAATGCAGAGGGGTTTAAAGCGTGGATGTGTGGCACCCTGGATAGCCAGGTTGTCACAGATAACACACAAACACCCCCACCCCCATCAGACAGGGACACCAGCCAAACAAAAATCCTTGTTGCCTCCCTCCAGTGTCTGATGTCCACACCAGGTGGGGCGGAGCCAAGCGGTTGGCCCCACCCACTGAGCAGTTCACAGGCCTGGAGGCGGGAAAAGTGGGAGTTGAGTGTTGGAGTTTGAGGAGTGAGGAGCAAGCACTGAGTGTCTGGGTTTGTGGCCCAGGCACTGACAGCAAGGTTGGCAGATGGTGGTGGCCGTCTGCAGGAGTGGTGAAGCAATGCGGAACCGTAGGACCGGGGTCGGGCGTTGGCCCGCTGGTACCGACCGGGGAGCGAAGTGAAGCCAGCACACACAGGCAGGGCCATCAGAGCCCGACCAGGCTTGGAGCCGCCGACAATAGTCAAATCTGAATGTGACCGGAACCCCAGGGGTTTCCTAACAACTCAAGACCCGATAGAAGGCAACCGCCCACACCGTGAGGGTATACAGCTATCGCCTAAGGCTAGAGACCCAAGGGCCAGCGCCTGCGGGAAAACGGGCTCCTCCGGCATTTATCCACCGGGGAGCGGACTACCGTTTGGGATCCATAGTAGTCAATTGAGTACATCAAGGTGCAGGGAAGGACAGCCGCCATCACCTGTCTGGGGAGAGACACTGCAACCGGCTGCGGGACCCGTCCATCCACCCGTTTGGTTTACCAGAGACTCTGTCATTGACTGCCTGAGTGAGTACACCAGTGCAATCCGGCACCGCGCCGTGCTGCCCCTGCAACCCTGCACCCTAGCCATCCAGCCTTCCCTTATCATCACCGGGCCCCGGGACTACCGACCCCTACCCACGGAGAGGGAAAACAACATCCCAGCTGCTCCCTACCATCTCTCCCGGGATCCCCGTCACCAGCAGCGGTGGTGCCCATCTTCACCACGACCCGTGGGTGGCGTCACGGACTAAATCCCCCAAACCAACCACCCCTTTCACCCACGTGCGAGGAGCGCTGCTCGAGTCCCCCGATCCGGCCCACCGCTCGAGCCACCGAGCAGCAGGAGCCGCACCAGCACCGGACCCGAGCATTAGCAAGCGGGCAGCAGCGGTGGCATCCTCCCCGCCCGCGACAGATGCATAACTTGAATTGCATCACCCTAAATTATGACCCCTTAACAGGACGTCCGTTCTCTGGCTGTTTAACCCCTTAAATGCCAAAATCGATATGGAGCAAAGCATTTAAGAATTGGAAAGAGGGATTGAGAATCTCTCCCCTCCGATTGGTGACCCCCAATGTAATTGCAAGAGCCCGATCGTTGTTATGGAGCCTGGAGGTTGTCATGTCTCTGGGTCTCCAAGCTACAGAAAGGGCGGCTGTGATCATGCCAGGAGCATAATCGCAGGTGCTAGTGTCAATGTGAAACTGAAAGTATAATGTATTGCAAAGCTGAAGTATTACAATACATTATACAAGTGATCAGAACAATAGAAAAAGTAATGTCCCATATAGTGACTAAGTAAAAAAGTAAAACAAAAAAATTGTAAAAAGATAAAAAAAAATCCAATGAATATTTATATTTATGTAAAAAATAAAAATACAAAAAAGTACAAGTTTGATATTGCCAGGTCTGTAACAACCCGATCTATAAAACTATCACACTAGTTAACCCCTTAAGCCTTCAGTGAACAACGGAAAAATAAATAAAAAACTTAACGAAAACTATGTCTTTTCTTCATACAGCTGACAAAAAACGTGGAATAAAAAGCGAACGAAAAGTAAAATATAAATAAATATGAAAATATCATCTTGTCCCGCAAAAAACAAGCCACCATACAGCTCTGTCAGGAAATCACCTTGTCTGATTTGGCAATATTTTTTTTGAAAATTATGGTGGAAAATAAGTATTTGGTCAATAACAAAACTTCATCTCAATATTTTGTTATATATCCTTTGTTGGCAATGACAGAGGTCAACCGTTTTCTGTAAGTCTTCACAAGGTTGGCGCACACTGTTGGTGGTATGTTGGCCCATTCTTCCATGCAGATCTCCTCTAGAGCAGTGATGTTTTTGGCCTGTCGTTGGGCAACACAGACTGTCAACTCCCTCCAAAGGTTTTCTATGGCGTTGAGATCTGGAGAGAGGCTAAGCCACTCCAGAACCTTCATATGCTTCTTAGAAAGCCACTCCTTCATTGCCCTGGTGGTGTTCTTGGGCTCATTATCATGCTGAAAGACGCAGCCACGTTTGATCATCAATGCCCTTTCTGATGGAAGGAGGTTTGCACTCAAAATCTTACAATACATGGCCCCATTCATTCTTTTATGTACACGGATCAGTTGTCCTGGTCCCTTTGCAGAGAAACCGCCCCAAAGCCCCCATGCTTTACAGTAGGTATGGTGTTCTTTGGATGCAACTCAGCATTCTATGTCCTCCAAAGATGATGAGTTGTCTTTCTACCAAACAGTTCTACTTTGGTTTCATCAGACCATATGACATTCTCCCAAAACTCTCCTGGATAATCCAAATGATCTCTAGCAAACTTCAGACACCCCCGGATATGTACTGGGTTTAGCACTGGAACATGTCTGGCTCTGCAGGATCTGAGTACCTGGCAGCATAGTGTTTTACTGATGGTAGCCTTTGTTACAGTCGTCCCAACTTTATGCAGGTCATTCACTATGTCTCCCTGTGTGGCTCTGGGATTTTTGCTCACCGTTCTTTTGATCATTTTGACCCCACGGGGTGAGATCTTGCGTGAAGCCCAAGATCGAGAAAGATTATCAGTGGTCTTGTATGTCTTCTATTTTCTTATTATTGCTCCCATAGTTGATTTCATCACACCAAGCTGCTTGCCTATTGCAGATTCAATCTTCCCAGCCTGGTGCAGGGCTACAATTTTGTCTCAGGTGTCCTTCGACAGCTCACCATAGTGGAGTTTGGAGTGTGACTGTTTGAGGTCGTGGACAGGTGTCTTTTATACTGATAAGTTCAAACAGGTGCCATTACTACACATAATAAGTGGAGGACAGAGGCGCCTCTTAAAGAAGAAGTTACAGGTCTTTGAGAGCCAGAAATCTTGCATGTTTTTAGATGACTAAATACTTATTCTATCTATCTAATCTAGCCAAATCAGAAAAGGTGATTTTCTGGATTTGTTTTCTCATTTTGCTCTTAGGGCCGAGATCGCTAGTGTGCGTACCCGCCCCCATCATTTGTGCGACATGGGCAAATCGTTGCCCGTGGTGCACAAAATTGCTCGGACCCGTCACACTACTTACCTGCCTAGCGGCGTCGCTGTGACCGGCGAACCGCCTCCTTTCTAAGGGGGCGGTTCGTTCAGCGTCACAGCGACGTCACTAAGCGGCCGCCCAATCAAAGCGGAGGGGCGGAGATGAGCGGGACGTAATATCCCGCCCACCTCCTTCCGAGGAGCGATTTTGAACATTTTTGCGATGATTCAAAATCGCTCATAGGTGTCACACACAACGACATCGCTAAAGCAGCCGGATGTGCGTCACAAATTTCATGACCCCAACGAGATCGCTTTAGCGATATCGTAGCGTGTAAAGCCACCTTTATGGTTAGGGTCTACCTATGATGTCAATTACCAGCCTCTCCCATATTTTTAAGTGGGAGAACTTGCACAATTGGTGGCTGACTAAATACTTTTTTCCCCACTGACTCATATGTTGGCGAGGATTAGTGAGCAGCAGAGGGCAGAAGCTGAATACAACTTCAACATGCCCGTCAGACTAAGAGTCAGCTACCACACATAAGAACTGTCGAGTGGGTGTGGATCACTATATGTGAGGTTCTTGAGAACTTTGAGTACTGCACCTAGCTTGTGAGCGGTGATCAAGCTACTATCAGCTTGACCAACCCCCTGCTGTGTATGTTGAAACAATCACTGCATAATTTCAAAGAGGAAGCATTGAGTGCCCCAGCATGTGTCTACGGATCCAGATTTCCCAGTAGGTGATACTGTAATGATGTGAGCAGCTCTGACTGTGTTGTGACTGAAAAAAACATGGAGACTGACATTACACAGGATGGTGCTGCCACCATGTGGACAAGTGCTGAAATTGCTCGAGGGGCAGATGCTGTAAAATCTGATCCCCCTCCCACAGACACTGGATATATACAGGAAAAAGTGCGGGAAAAAGGACTGAGCCACTGGAGCTGTATCAGAGCAGACCTGCCTCGGACTGCCCTCATCGCTGACGTGTGAGGGATTGCCAGAACTGCTGCAGATGTGATAGTGGATTCAAGGCATCTCCGGACCATCTCCTTCCTCCATACCAAGAGACTATATGCTAGTCCTCTGTTGAGAGGGCTGAAGATCTTCTCATCTCTCTCCCTTGGAGTCGCCGCTGTTTACCCAGAGTCCAGGCCTGCTACGTGGGAGCCTTCCCTCCTTGTGTTTTGGACTGGTAATGTAACCCATAGGACAAGTCAGGGACAGAATTCTTGTTTACCATTGCTGTTTTTTTGTGTTCTGTGCCGTGGGTCCGAAGTTAGAGTCCCGATAGCAAACTCTGATTATGTGTGCTGCTAAGCCAGCTGCGTGTGTTATTGAAATGTTTACCAGTAAAGAAATGTACCCTTGCATAAAATCTGAGCGTGGGGATTTTGTTGGCGCAGATTATGGGAACTCAGCCGCGGTCTTACCCTCGGCCACTTCAATACTACCAAGATCAGCCAATATTCTGGGGCAACATTGGGTGATGATGATGAGGAGGGAGAGGACTTTTGTTTTCTGTGCTACCTAGGGGACTCCCAATGCTACACAGGGGACTGTCAATCCCAGCTTCATGTCTATCCAGGATGGATGAGCCTGGAGAGGAGGTGAAGGTGGAGGAGGAAGCGAGTCAGCGTGAGGAGAGGATGCGCTTTGTTCCTCTTGGTGGGGACACAGAACCTTTGCCTATTTGTAGCTTGGCCCACATGGTACAGTTCACGTGTAAATTTCTTTGGCAAGACCCTAACATAATACACATTTTATCCAACAACCTATACTGGTTGGGCACCTTTCTGAACCAACTGTACAACTGGAGAAATTTCCTCTCTTTCTGGAGTCACCAAAGGGTTGCACAATGGAATCTTTCAAGAGGGTCTTTGTAGATCAGTGGCTGAAAACATCACCGTCAAACAACGCTGATTGCAGAGTTACTGGCTCTTTCAACACCAAGTATTAATGTCTAGAGACACCAAAACCAGGTCCAACAGAGGTGGAGGGAATATGTGTGCAAACTGGGCCATTTTCAATATACCAGCTCATCAGCAAGGGCTATCTGTGCCTGTAACAGTGCCAAGGATCGAGAAGTTGCACAACATGGTCAAGAGGTACTTAAGTGACCATACCTGCATCCTTTCCGATGCTTCAGTTCCCTTTAATTAGTGGGCGTCCAAGCTGAACATTTGGCCCAACCTCTCCTTATACGCATTGGAGGTGCTGGCCTGCCTGGCTGCTATTGTGGTGTCTGAGCATGTTTTCAGTTCTGCTGGGGCAATCATCACTGATAGGAGCACACGCTTCTCCAATGAAAATGCAGACAGACTTAGGGGTACTTTGCACGCTGCGACATCGCAAGCCGATGCTGCGATGTCGAGCGCGATAGTCCCTGCACCCGTCGCAGCAGCAATATCTTGTGATTGCTGGCGTAGCGAACATTATCGCTACGGCAGCTTCACATGTGTCGTGGGCGGAGGGGTTGGGAACGCCGCTCGACTGAGAATCGCTGGCGCTCGGGTCCGGTGCTGCTGCTACTTGGTGGCTCGAGCACGGGGCCAGACCTGGGGGGCTCGAGCAGCGCCACCTCGCCCACGAGTGAAAACGGGGAGGTTTGTGGTGGGATGTCGGTCGTGACGCCACCCACAGGGTTGTGGTGATGGTGGGCACCACCGCTGCTGGTGACGGGGGTTCCCGGGAGTGATGGCGGAGAGCAGCTGAGGTGTTGGCCCCTCCGTGGGTAGGGGCTGTTGGTCCCGGGGCCCCGGTTTGGGCAGGGAAGGTATAGGTGCAGGGGCCGGATGCGGGGAGGCAGCGTGGGCGTGGGTGCAAGGTTGCGATGCAGCGCTGCCGGATGGCACTGTTGTACTCACTCAGACACAGAAGGACAGAGTCTCTGGTAAACCAAACGGCTGGATGGACGGGGCCCACAGTCGGCTGCGGTGTTTTCACTCTCCCTGGACGGGTTGATGGTGGCTGTCGTTTCCCTGCACCTGTGTGTATGTGTTTGACTCCTATGGCTTCCCACGGGTAGTCCGCTCCCCGGCGTGTACGTGTCGGGAGAGCCCGTTTTGCCCGCAGGCGCTGGCCCTTGGATCTCTGGCCCTTGGCGGTGGCTCTTATCCGGTCGGGTTGAGCTGTTGCCTTCTGACTGGACTTGTTTGGGAATAAAGCCCTGAGGTCCAGACCGCAATCAGTAAATTTGACCTTTTCGGCGGCTCCCAGCCTGGTCGGGGTCTGAGTACCCTGCCTTGGTGCTTGGCTTCAATCTTCTCCCCGGTTCGGTACCGGCGGGCCACCGCCCGACCCCGGTCCTACGGTTCCGCTGAACTCCACCAACTCCTGCAGACGGCCACCACCGTCTGCCGACCTTGCTGATCTACTGTCTTTTCCCGCCTCCAGGCTTGTGAACTCCTCAGTGGGTGGGGCCAACTGCCTGGCTCCACCCCACCTGGTGTGGACATCAGACCCTGGTGGGAGGCAACAAGGATTTTGTTTGACTGATGTACCTAGCCGGGGGAGGGTGTGTGTGTGTGATGTTAGTGTACTGTGTCCCCTGGGGTCCAGGGCGTCACACATGCACTCACCTTCCCTGCGACGTCGCTCTGGCCGGCGATCCGCCTCCTTCCTAAGGGGGCGGGTCGTGCGGCATCACAGAGACGTCACACGGCAGGCGGCCAATAGCAGCGGAGGGGCGGAGATGAGCAGGATGTAAACATGCCGCCCACCTCCGTCCTTCCGCATTGCAGCCGGGACGCAGGCAGGAGATGTTCCTCGCTCCTGCGGCTTCATACACAGCGATGTGTGCGGCCGCAGAAACGAGAAACAACAAACGAGAAACAACATCGTACCTATCACTGCACCGGCATTATGGAAATGTCTGACCCCACACCAATGATACCATAACGACGCTTTTGCGCTCGTTAATCGTATCAAAAAGGATTTGCACACTACGATATCGACTGCGACGCCGGATGTGCATCACTCTCGATTTGACCCCACCAACATCGCACCAGCGATGTCGAAGTGTGCAAAGCCCGCCTTAATCTGATTAAATTCCACAGACTAAATTTCTCTATAGTTTCTAATTCCTGCAGGTGAGATAAAGGCAACTAAATTCCCTCAAAATGTTGATTTTGACTACTGCTGTTAACATCCAGCCCTTCCCATATAAAGCCGATTCCTTCCTGCATCAACCATGACTCAGGCCATAGGACTAAATTTTGTAAACAATATACATTGTGCACTGGACAAATCAGGACAGTAATCCTACCAAATGAATATTTGTCATCGGAGACCCTTGTCACGGGTCGTCCCACATTGTGACTGGCATAGTGGATACATATTCGATAGCAATTTGCAATGACTGTTGAACAACTGATGGCCCTCTGAAAACTTGAATTGAGGGCCTCAACTACTACACAAGTCCTATGTAGATAATGTTTTTCATGGGAGGCCCTTGTAATGGTGTCTTCCTACATCTATGACACAGCCCCCAGGAGTAATTTTTTTAAATCTGATGCAGATTCTGCACTGGACCAAGTATTAATCAACAAGTTTTCTCTTCCTATATAATCTGGGGAATAGTGCCAATAAATATCTCTGAGCCATTTGGAGGAGCTTCTTCAACCCAACCTGGAGAGGGGTACCAAATATCCTTTGTCCATTCACTTGCACAAGTGATATATTTGAGCTCGTCATCCAGTTGACTAGTGCAGCTTTATTTTTTATGTTGGCACAGTACAGCCAAACCTGAGGCTTGCAGGCTGCAATCATTGCTCCCTTCTTTACTGCATGTCGCTTGCCCTTCTTCTCTGAAGTCTCTGCCCTTAAATGAGTTAAATGAGCGAGTGAGGGCCCTATTATATGAATAAGGGTCCTTCCAAATGTATGTTTCTGGACCATCTCAGGGCCCTCACAAAACTTAGGTTTCCTGACTATTGCAGACCCTATGAAAATTTGAATTTAGGGCCGTGAATGACATGGAGGAGGAGGAGAGGGGTAAAGCCCAACACTACAATGGGCGCATTGTAAACTGTTATGGAATATGACCGGTGACGTCACTCAGGTAATCTGTAGTTCCAGCTGGAGGTTCCCACGGTCATTCACCTATGATCGCAGGTAACCTGATCTCAGGGGAGATCTCTAAGTTCAATGAGGTCACCTGAGGTCAAGATTACCTGCAATCACAGGTTGAGGACCGTGGGAACCTCCAGCTGTGACTGCAAATAAACTGAGTAATGTCACCACTCATCCCGTGGCTTATTCTCTGCCTGAAGCTGACAGTTTGTGGATTATGTCGGACTTAGGTGTTTTTGGGGTTAATAAAGGGGTGAAAGAGAGTGTGTTTTTTGCATTTATTCTTCTTATTTTAATATATAGCCAAGAAAAGTATATGGCTGGGGCTGCAGCCTGGAACCATATACTTTATCATGGGTGGGTATCATAATATTGAGGGACCGTATGCCAATTTTTAAATTAATTAATTTATTTTTACACCACTCTAGACACAGACACAGAGTCTCTGATTTGTTGCAGTCAGACATGCTGTCACATAAGCTGGGGCACTGTCTGACTCCAACGAATCAGTGACGCGGGACTTCCGGTGCGTGGGGAAAGCAGTGCAAATGCCTGAAGATAATGAACGGCCCTGGAAGTAGAGTGAGCGACCTGAAAGCAGAGTTACAGCTGCGTGGAGACCAGTAAGTATAATGCGCTTGCTTTATTCTTATTTTCTTTCTTTTTTCTTTGATTTTTTTTTATTACTTGATTTTTTTTAATTACCCGGGTGGCCACACCTGGATTGTTACCCGGAGTTCTCTGAGTGGATTCTTTTGAACTAGTGCGAATCCTGACTTTTACAGTATGGGTCCGCCCATCACTACCAGCAACCCAATGGCTTGATGCAGTCAAGACAACAGCGGAGAAGACCCTAGTTTACCTATCTAGGCTTGCTTGCACATGATCTATCTTCCTACAGAGTGCTCATCCATCAAGTCACCAAGGCTTGAGATCAAGCTGAAGGCAGTTAAAAAAAAATGTCCTAAAGTTGTTGTCTACTGTCGCACTTGTCTCCTGCTAAATCTTAATATGATCAGGAAGCAGCTTTACTGTGCGGTACTGCCACCCTCTGGCTGCCACTTGCAGTGTGCAGTGCATTCACAGAGAATTCACAAGTTTCACGCTCAAGAAGTATATTCACAAGTACATATTAGGCCTTGTTAATATAATGCTACTTTTTTCCAATTACTATTTATGTATAGGAAATCCATTATGTTTCAAGCAAAATGAATGATCTCATGAAAACATTGCTCACTGTGTGTATAAAGAGGATAATGAACTGTGTATTTTTGGCGCATTTTTTTCCCTTTAAGTTTTTATTGGAAGACTGAAGAAAATGTATGTAAAAATGTTTTTATAATAGAATTATAATGTTTTTGTACTAAAAAATGAATTAAAATGGGGAAACCAAACTCATAAAAAATGTAGCAATAATTACAATATATTACTATTTTCTTCGGGGCAAAAACCTGCAGAAAAATATAACAGAAAAAAAAAAGATTTGTTTTTGCATGTGGGAACATGTCTCTAGGGTATTTTCACACAGCAATTTAGTATCTGGTGCTGTTTTTTTGAGTGAAAGCCAGAAGTGGGTGAATCAAGCAAGAAGGAAAAGTAAAACGCTGTAAATATGCTATCATTTTTATCATGTTTTTGGAAAGAAATATCAGAACTGCATTATGTGATCACAACCTATGTATCATGTATTTAGCAAAAAGAGAGCTATTTAAATTCATATTGTCTCCTCAAATCCTTTACAGTGAAAGAAAGTTTGCAATATACGTGAATGGAATCCATATTAGAACAACAAAAGCCTGCCACATTTTTCTGCTTGCAATGGAAACTAGTAGCCCATCTTTGGCCAAGCACCACCCTTTTCAGTTATCCTCTATTCTTTTTTTTTATTAATGATTTTTTTAATGATTTATCAGATGTTTAACAAACTTGAATGTTTTCCAAGATGATATATGTGTGTTTTCGCATTTATTTAATTTACAAGATGTGTTCTTATAGGGAGTGAAAATGGTGCAATAATTTTCCTATTCGCAGACCACCAAATATTATTAGATGTTGGGTCATTCATCATATGACTCTACAAGGTCCTCTTAAGCCCGCTACACACGCTTCAATATATCTCACAATCCGTCGTTGGGGTCAAGTTGTAAGTGACGCACATCCGGCATCGTTTGTGAGGTATCTGCGTGTGACATCTAAGTGCGATCAGGATTGAACGCAAAACCGTTGATCGCAAACACATCGCATCTTTGTCTAGAATTGAGCGTTTTGTTGCACGAACCTAGTCAATTGTAACGTGTGACATCCCTCATACGATTTTGGCGTCTGAGGCTATGTGCGCAGGTGTGCGCTCTGCACCGCAGCTTAAAAAAGGTCCGCTTCAGAGCACAGCTGAAAAGCTGCGTTCTGAAGCGCCTCACAATGTCTGTCATTCAGTAATCTCTGTCAGTCGGTCACCATCTCTGTCCCTCACTCTCTGTCCATGTCAGTCTATCCCTCTCCCCCCTCTCTCATACTCACTGATCCCCGATCCCCGGCGTGGCACTGCACAGCATTCACACTGCTCCGGCGGCTTTTACTATTTTGAAAAAGCCGGCCGCCCATTAAACAATCTCGTATTCCCTGGATTCCTGGATTCCGCCGGACATGGAGGGCTTTTTTGGGCTGATTAAAGTGGTTAACCAGGGTATATGTTTGTGTTTTTTATTTCTAATAAAGGATTTTTTCGGGTGTGTGTGTTTATTTACTGTAATTTACAGATTAATCATGGAAGGTATCTCATAGACGCCTGACATGATTAATCTAGGACTTATTGGCAGCTATGGGCTGCCAATAACTCCTTATTACCCCGATTTCCCCTTATTACAGGGCAAATCGGGAAGAGCCGGGTACAGTCCCAGAACTGTCGCATCTAATGTATGCGGCAATTCTGGGCGGCTGTTGGCTGATATTGTTAGGCTGGGGGGCTCCCCATAACGTGGAGCTCCCCATCCTGAGAATACCAGCCTTCAGCCGTATGGCTTTATCTGGCTGGTTTTAAAATTGGGGGGGACCGCACGCCGTTTTTTTTAATTATTTAATTATTTATTTCACTACACAGTATAGACACGCCCACCGGCTGCTGTGATTGGGTGCAGTGAGACACCTGTCACTCAGCGTGGGGACGTGTCTCACTGTAACCAATCATAGGCGCCGGTGGGCAGGGAAAGCAGGGAATACGAGATTGTTTAATGGGCAGCCGGCTTTTTCAAAACAGTAAAAGCCGCCGGAGCAGTGTGAACGCCGTGCAGCGCCGGGGATCGGGGATCGGTGAGTATATAAGAGAGGGCTGCTCAATTCAGTTAATCAGGACGCGACACAGACAGAGCCGCAGCATGACAATGAAGTCGGGTGAGGTTCACCCGAGTTCATTCTGACAGTGCGGCTCTGTCTGTGTCTGCTGTCATCTGCCATTCAGCTCTGCTACATGGCTGTCTGTGTCTGCTGTCAGCGGCCATGTAGCAGAGCTGAATGGCAGATGACATAGTAAAAACGCATCCCTACACATTACACACGCTTGTCAAGTCAATAATTAAAAAAAAAAAGGTGCCCAATGCATACGTCACAGAACACATGATCTAAAGGATCGCACACAAAATTGATCAATTTAACATAGACTACTAACGCACGTGTGACAGCAAATGAACGACCTACGTGCAATCTCATAAGATCCCGTATGCAACCTGGGCGTGTCACATCGCAATTGCGATTGTACAACTAATTGCAACGTGTAAAGCAGGCTTTAGAATCAGTATCTGAATAGATATTGACAGCCGGAGTCCTGATAGAGAAACAAGATACAGTTCATTACCATTTCAGTGTGGCTCCCTTGGGTTAGGCGCTACAGGGGAATACAGCACCTTAACATCAAGGTGCAGTGCCCTTTGGTCACAGTTGAAAGAGAGTCTTACATTAGATTGAGTAACTGACTCAGCAGCCCCTACCTTCATATTCCTGGGACTGTTTATATAGTAGGTCCATAGGGGGGTGGAGCCTAGCTGAGCGTGAGACGCCACGTGATTGACAGGACGACAGGGTAACAGTCAGTTAACAGTCAGTCAGTAAGGAGTGACAAGAAGAGACGAGAGTAAATTGATGACGGAAAGAAGGGCTAGAAATAACATAGGCCCGACGTCCTGAGCGAGGGTACCCCAAAAGAAAAGAAAGACACAGGAAAAGGGGTAACCCAGACGGAAAGGGGACGCTTTAGGTCTGACGAGAGGCTGCTGAAGAGTTCAGGTTGACACTGGTATCACGGAACCGAGGAGGTTTGTCAGGTTTATCCCCAAACCATTGACTGTTAACCTGGGATCCTAAATAAGAGGAGTCCCGGTACCCATCAAGAGTCTGACTACTAACCTCAAGCCGAGTTCACGACGCTGTTGCGGGAAAGATAAAGAACTCGTGCAGCATCAGACCCCTGGGAAAACCAGTGACGAGACTAATGAGTGGGTTAAAGAGGGAGTCACAGAGCCCTCAGAGCAGGGACTGAGAAAGAGACAAAGAAATGTTACCTCAGAGAGTGATTCTGTCATTAAATCTCCTCCGAAACTTGTGACCATTGGACTTCTGGTAACCGAACTGTTTTTGCTGTGTACTATGCGAAACAAACCAGATGCTAGTAAAAAGGACTTGTTTGAGCTGATGAGGACTTGGTGTGTCGTCTCTCCGCCGTTCGACAGGACCCTGCGACGTCAGAGAAGAAGGCAGCCATCACCACTCGGTCGCTTCCGTCCTGGTCAGCGACTGTTACGTCACCGCCGAAGTCTGCTTTAGCGACTTCTGCTCCGATCACCAGGTGACGCCGTGTTCCTGCCGTGGATGGTGCTGGTGATGGGAGAGAAGTCGATGCCAGCGGCACCAGTGGGCGCAGGCTCCGATCATCCACTGGGCTGGGTTAGCTTGGGATCTGCAGTACCGCTGGCTGACTGTGGGTGGCATGTGTCTTCCAGCTGAAGTTGCCAGCGTTCAGCTTCAGCCAATGGGAAGACACCACACCCTTCTTATTTCCCCTCCTGTCACATGATTACTGCCAGATATAGTTCTGATTTTCCTGGCTCCTGTTACTTCCTATTCTGTTGGTGATTCCTGTGTGCTGACTTCTGCGTGTTTTGACTACCCTTCTGCCTACTGTTTTTGTACCTTGCTGCCCGACCCGGATCTGACCTCTGCTACGTTTGCTGACTACGTCACTGCCTGCCGATTCTGTCCCTGTTCCGCAATTCCTGGTTTGACCCTGCCTGACTACTACTCTCATCGGACTGCAGCCTTCCACAGATAGTGATCTCCAGTTCCCTGTGTAATTCCAAATCCCTGTATAGGGGTTAAAGGGTTTCAGGATTTGGGGGTCCTTCTTGGTGAGTGGCTTCCCTCTAGCCTCCCCTTTACAGCCCATCTGAGTCTGTGGATCCAGGCAGGCGTTACAGCAACCCGCCGCCCTGAGGTAAAATAGCTCCACCTGTGGATAGTTGAGAGGTCTTAAGCTGCCGTCACCATCGCCTCAGAGGCCAGCCGCGGGGAGCACTGGTATATCCCGCTTACCAGACACCACAGGTGGCGTCACGTATATCCCCAAAATCATCCCTGTACCCCATTCCCCAGCCACAGAGTGAGCGCCCAGGGTACAAAGATGGGACCGACCACCTGTGATAACCCCATCGAGAGTAAAAGTAGTCCCGGTGCCAGAGTACCCCCCACTGAAAACCCTGATGGTCGACTCATCAGCATTCCATATAGCTATATATGGTATGTAGGAGGTGGTCACGCCCCCATACTGTTTTATGCTATTTGTCTGTGTTGTGAAGATTTATTTAGGTACCAAGTATGCTGTTAATGTATTTGATAAATTGACTACTACTGCTAGTGAAGTGCGGGTCCCTGATGTACAGATGCAGGACTGTGTAGCAGCCGGTGCCACCGAGCGGTCGGACAAGAGCAGCGGTAGATTAGTTGTTAGATAATATAGGGGAGGAGTGACAGATGGCCAGTGTTTTAGTTAGAGAGGAGGGCCTTGTGAGGGGAATTCTGCTTGAGGAGTCATATCCTAGAAGCGCATAGCGGGAGAAAAGCATGGGGGAATAAAGACATGTGCCTGGCAGTTTGTGGACAAGATCGGGGATAGGCCGAGTGACAGTACCCCAAAAATACAGTAACCGCAGAACCATCATGAGTGAGGATATAGCGGTCATAGTGTGGAAAGAATATGCTGTTAAAGTTTTGGTTTGCTAAGAGTACTCTGGTGTCACGTGTTTGTCTACTGCACCTATGTCAGGGATCGGCTGCGAGGTGATGGACATCAGCCAAAAGAAAATAGTAAGTCATGCACACCCCACCTGAAGTCATACACACCCACACTGCCCACACTGATGCTCTAGTGAAGGAGTGCGGAGCCCCCATGGCCCAGCATTCGTTTCATAATTTAATTGGCGATGCATGCACCATAGTTCCAGGTTCTTTAAAAGGGGCCGCGGGGAACACGCGAATGAAAAGACTACTGCTATTCAAACAAAGATGGCAGGACACGGCCTGGGACCGACCGTGGCTCCACCTATCATGAGTTGTACAGAGGGAAAAGAGCGCAAAGCTATACCCTGTATGTGTGGTGCCCTGGACTAGCCAGGTCGTCACAGGTACTGCAACACACACCCCCACCCCGAGACAGGCACATCAGCCAGACACAAAATCCTTGTTGCCTCCCTCCAGGGGCTGATGTCCACACCAGGTGGGGTGGAGCCAGGCGGTTGGCCCCACTCACCAAGGAGTTCACAGTCCTGGAGGCGGGAGAAGGAAGTCAGGGAGAGTAGAGAACAGTTAGGGAAGAGGAGGAGTGAAGTGGAAGTGGAGGAGCGAACTGACCATGTCCGGGTGTGTGGCCCGGGCACTTAGAGCAAGGTTGGCAGACGGTGGTGGCCGTCTGCAGGAGAGGCAGATCAACGCGAAACCGTAGGACCGGGGACAGGCGGTGGCCCTTCGGTACCGAACCGGGGAGCGAAGTGAAGCCAGCACACTCAGGCAGGGCCTGCGGACCCCGACCAGGCTTGAAGTCGCCATTAGAGGTCAAATCCGTCAGTGACCGGAACCCCAGGGGTTTCCTAACAGCCAAGACCCGATTGAAGGCAACCGTCCAACCAACAGAAAGAAATACAGCTACCGCCACAGCTAGAGTTCCAAGGGCCAGAGCCTGCGGGCAAAAGGGCTCCTCCCGCACATATATACGCTGGGGAGCGGGTTACCGGTGGGAATCCATCGGGACCGAACATACACAAAGGTGCAGGGAAAGGCAGCCACCACTAACCGTCCAGGAGAGACTACAGCAGCCGGCTGCGGGACCCGTCCATCCAGCCGTTTGGTTTACCAGAGACTTTGCGTACCTTTGTGGCTGAGTGAGTACAACCGTGCCATCCGGCACCGCACTGCACAGTCCAGGCGACCCTGCACCCATCCAATCCTGCCTCCCCGTCATCTCACCGGGCCCCGGGACCACCAACCCCTACCCACGGAGGGGGAAAACAACATCCCAGCTGCTCCCTGCCATCGCTCCCGGGATCCCCGTCACCAGCAGCGGTGGTGCCCAACCTCACCACAACCCGTGGGTGGCGTCACGGACCAAATTCCCAAACCAAACTACCCCCTTTCACTCACGGGCGAGGAGCGCCGCTCGAGTCCCCGGATCCGGCACACCGCTCGAGCCACCATCGCAGCAGCGCCGGACCCGAGCGTTAGCGAGCGCAGCGCAGCGGCGTCCTTCCCCGCCCGCGACATATGCTCCGAACCTGGAGATTAAGAAACACCTCATGTTCAGTAGTGCCCGACTTCGGGTGGTGCATCCAAGACAGAGGGACAGCCCTTCCCAAGAAACTGATGGGGAATATGCAGCAGCTTTGAAGAAACAGGTGGAGGAGCTGGAAGATGACCCACCCTGGAGCTTTAGGCCTGGAAAATGGAGACTCCCCCAACTGTACAGGCTGGCACCATTTCTGTACTTGATGCAGAAGAGAATGGACAGTCACAGGACTCGCGAGCCTTTCTTTTCCAGATATGGTGAGTGGTACTCGCCCGTAATCGAAGCCAAAGAGAGACCACCTGGGGGTTTGCAAGTCTTTAAGTGATCGCCTGAAGCATGGGACCCCAGGCGTCAGCTGGCAGCTGCAGTGAATGTGGGCTCACCAGACAGGGCAGTTGCCATGACAGTGGCTCCCAATCAGCCCTTCAGCAGAGGGGAGCATCTCTGGCAGCTACAGGAGTCTTGGGCGGCAACGAAGCCCAGAGCTTGAGAGAAAGCAATCAGCCCAGTAGCTATCCCTGGAAGCATAGCCAACGTCGGCTAAATTGACAATGAGTAGACTTCCCTCCCAGAAACCTCAGCCCTCATGCTCCCTGGCTGTGGAGCCTCCGGCCCTGCATCCTGCTGAGATGAAGTAGTGGCCTGGGTGATTGAGGATAAGAAGCAGCAGGAGTCCTGGGTGAGCTTGTGTGCCTTGGTGGTGGTGCCTCTGCTATAATGTGGAACGTTTAGGCGGGTGACAAATCTACTTGCACCTGCACTATGGACACTGGCCTGGCCACAAGGACTTCGCCCTTGCCCCTAGGACCATGCCCCTTTGTCCCAAGGAAGCATGGGGGAGCAAAGACACAGGTGAATGGCAGCTTGAGGATGAGATCCAAGATAGCGGGGATAGGTTGAGTGAGAGTGCCCCAAAAAACACAGTAACCACAGAATCGTCAGGAGTGAGGCCATGTTTGTCATTGTGTGGAAATAATAAACTGTTCAAGTTTTGATTTGCCAAGAGTTCTTCAGTGTTACGTGTTTGTCTTTTGCATCTACGACAGGGACCGGCTGCAGGGTGGTAGACGTGAACCCGAAGAAAATATTAAGGAACGCAATAATGTTGATTTCTCCTCCCGTTCCTGGGATCATTTGATCCCTGAGCTCTGGGAATGTGTAGGACTAGCTGCGTCTTAAAAGACCCAAATAGACCGTATGGTGCGGTCAGTAGGCCAATTTGCCCTGTAACTGGGGATCATATGCTAACCCTGGTTGTGTGAGAAAATGTCAGTTAATTTTTTTTTACCTTTGAAATGATCCCCAAGGTTAAATTATGACAATGTATGGAAAAAAAACACCGTTCGTACAAACTGGAATTTCTAGCTCCGTCTCAGTAAAAATTCTATAATTTTCTTTATAGAGAAATAACGTTTTCACATTGGAACACAATTTTAAACATGTTTTACAAGTAATTTGCACTATTAAAAAAAAATTGGAAAACAGTATGAATAATTCTTCACATTTCACCTAATATCACCAAAAATATGAGTAGAAAAGTTACATTAAAATTATGTGGATATTGCACAAAAAAAAAAAAGATTAAAATTATTTTTATAACTGAACGAGAGAACAACTGAGGAATACTGTATAAAAAAAACTGTTATTGATCAGGGGAAAATAGTCTGATTTTGAATTGGTTAGAATAGAAAAAGAGGATAGGGCTACAAAATATTCTGATCAGCATCTGATAATTTTCTCAAGTGAGAGCATCGGATGTAATATGCTTATGACTTCTCTGCAGTGAGTGTGTGCTGAGTGTCATTCTACTGCGAGAATCGTAGCACAGGTGAGACAAAGGAGAGTTTAATATCTTCTCCATTGTATGTGTTTGCGTATATCTAACTGCACTCGGATGACAGTCCGATGTTTCCCACACCCATAGTTTTGTATGGGTGTGCGTGATCTGAGACACGCTATGATTTTTCCTCAGCCTGATTACAACTGAGGAAAAACTAATTCACAGATGAACACTGATGAATTTTTTTATCGGCTTGCACTCGTCTGATTCATATGCTTGTGTGACCCTGGCCTACGGATGAAAGTCGGAAAATTTGAAATGTTCCAAAAGCACAATCTCTGAAAGCAGTAAAGGTGCATAGGGTGTAGTTTGAATCAATATATGTCTTTTATTTAATACAATGCCCATGTGGTGTAGCTTATGTGGGTGAAGTCACATTAGTCATAACATTTTGTATTGATAAACATGAGCACAACAGAGAAAGACAAAAGTATTGTTTGCGGCTAAACATGTTTTAGATAAAAAACACAATATTTTATTCCATTCCTCTGTCAGCTAAGGTGATAAGGAATTATCTTTGATTCTACGGAAATGAGACAGACCTCAATACAATGATTCTAAAAGGCTTAATATTTGAGAACAAGGAGAATAGACACTGTGGCAAGATTTCAGATTCTCCCCAAGCTGCTCAGCTAGATTGACAACTCTCTTCCTACTACATTAACTAAACCCATAATTCTCTTATGTTTTAAGGGAGTCTGTGACCTTCAATATGCAAATTTAGTTACTTAAAGATTTATATAGAGGACTTAGCCTTGCTAAAAATCTTACCAGTAGCATAGATTTTAGAGTTTCAGTTGATGAGAATTTCTTTCATTGGTGTGTCCCACCAGGGGGAGATCTCGGACGTGTCTGGAATCAGAAGATCACAATGCCTTAGTGTCAACTGATCCACTACTGGTATTTCAATAACACCTACTTGCTTGTAGTGTTGTAAATGTTAAGTACTCTTTCCTGTCTGCCTGCTGTTTGTAACTTTAATCTCAGGTGTAGCTCTTTTGTTAACGCTCCCCTTCGCTATATAAAGTCACATGTTCTATCTTCCTCATTACTTCTATGCGGTCCACTTTGGAAGTAGCCAGTCTCTGGAAGAAGCTTTTTGTTTTGTGTCATTTGCAGCTATGGTGTTAGCTGCATTATAGCTGCTTGAAGTGTTTTTCCTTTTTGTATCTATTTCCCCTGTTTGTTATCCTTCCCTTTTATTGCAAGGCTTATTGCAGACTAGTGCTCTCACCAGCATGGTTACATGTTTTTGTTTTTTGGGAGGCCTGCAAGCTTTATATTAAGCTCTACCCACACTCTTCTGGGAGTGAGGGATAATGGGTGAGAACTGTGATATCCCTCCTTCAGGGAGACCCGTAATCCTGAGCTTTCTCTCTTCTGACCAACTCTATTTTGCTATGGTCAGTTGATGAGTTTTTTGCTGTCCTAGGCTTCATCTATGAAGACGCCGACCATGTTTCCCTTGCTGAATCTCAGCTACAGAAGCTCCAGCAGGGAGACCGGCCGGCAGAGGAATTTTGTTCCGAGTTCCGGTGATGGGCCACTGACACTAAATAGAATGACCTGACTCTTAGTAGTCATTTTTGCCAGGGCCTGTCAGAAAGGCTCAAGGATGCTTTGATGTTATATGAGACTCCTAAGATGTTGGAGGCTGCCAAGTCTCTAACCATACTTATTGATAGACTCCTCAAAGATGGACCTATGATTACTCTGCCCCCTGTAGTGATACAGAAGGCTGAAGTTCTTCCCATATGTTCTGATGAACAAATGAAGTAAGGATGAGCTTCCTCTCAGTGTAAAGCGGGCTTTACACGCTACGACATCGCTAGCAATTGTTAGCAATATCGAGCGTGTAAGCACCCGCCCCCGTCGTGCATGTGATATCGTGTGATCGCTGCCGCAGCGAACATTATCGCTACGGCAGCGTCACACGCACTTACCTGGTCGTCATCGACGCTGTGACTGCTGAACAATCCCTCCCTCAAGGGGGAGGGACGTTCGGCATCATAGCGACGTCACCGCGACGTCACTAAGCGGCCGGCCAATCAAAGTGGAGGGGCGGAGATGAGTGGGACGTAACATCCCGCCCACCTCCTTCCTTCCGCATTGCGGCCGGCAGCAGGTAAGGAGACATTCCTCGCTCCTGCGGTATCACACACAGCGATGTGTGCTGCCGCAGGAGCGACGAACAACATCAATAATCAACCATTACCGATTTTTGGTTTTGGGACGACCTCTCCATGGCGAACGATTTTCACCATTTTTGAGGTCGCTTAAGGTCGCTGGTAAGTGTTACATGCTGCGATACCATTAATGACGCCGGATGTGCGTCACTAACAACGTGACCCCGACGATACAACATTAACGATATCGTAGCGTGTAAAGCCCCCTTCAGTCTCTTGCGATTCGCCACAAGACTATGATGTGTTTTTTCTGTGGTCATAAGGGTCACTTTATCGGGCCATGTCCATCATGTCCTAAATAAAGGGAGACTTTGGAAACCTTCTGACCCTAGGTTGTGTGGGGGATTACAAACTGGGCGAATATATCCTCCGCATGTGCGTCTTAGTTTATACTACCTGCTGAGATTGTCACAGGTAACACAACTGGGACTATTTGTATAGTGGGGCTGGAGTCAATACAGTGGATTTATGGTTTGCATGGACTCATGGCCTGTCCAGTAATACACTAGCTAAGTTCATCTCGATATTCGCCATTGACTTAACTCCTCTTGATGAGGAAAATTTTACACAAGTGGTGCATAATATAGACCTGCGCAAAGGAGCTCTTCACAAGGAGCTCTTTTTGTGTTATGTCTTGGAAGGTCTCTCCACCCCTATTGTATTGGGCCTTCCTGGTCAGTTAGTGTATAAACCAGTGGTGGACTGGCAGTCTAGAGAGATAGTCAGTTGGAGTGAGTTCTGCATGAATAATTGATTGAATACCGTTATCTCTTCCATCTCCACTAAAGAAATACTCTCATTTTTGTCCAATTTTGGGAATGTATTCTCTGAAAAGGGGTGCCAGGATTTGCCTTCCCACCCTGCATATGATTGTCCTGTTTACTTAATCCCAAATGCAAAGCTTCCCAAGACCAGGTTGTATAATATTTCTGTCCCGAAAGGGCAAGCCATGAAGGATTATTTCACAGACAATCTATCTAAAGGACATATCAGACCATCCTCTTCTCTTGTGGCAGCTGGATTTTTTTTTGTTAAGAAAAAAGATGGTGGTCTGCATCATTGTTTAGACTTTTACTTGTGGAATCAAATCACCATCCTTATGACACATTCTCTCCCTCTCATCATTGATGTATTTAATCCCTGGGGTGGTCTTTGTTTTCTATCAGGTTTAACTTTGTGGGTATCTATCGTCCTGGGGTGATACATGTCAAAGGTGACGCATTATCCCAGAGTTTTCCTGGGGGAGGCAGCTCAGATGATTCTGCCCCCATTTTACAGGACAGGGTGGTTGTCTCTGCTGTATGTTCTGAACTTGAGGGCAAAGTGCTGAAAGCTCAGGGGGACACCCCTGCTTCTAGCCCCTCAGAGAAATTGTTTATGCCACTGCAGTTGCACTTCAAAAATTTGAAGTGCATCATAAGTCGGTCCTAGCGGGACATCCAGGTAATGAAGCAACATTTGAAATAATTTCTCATCATTTTTGGTGGCCTAAGCTGCGTAAATAAATAATTGAGTTTGTGTCTACCTGTAATGTTTGTGCTCGTTCTAAGACCCCACATACTCAGCTGTCACTTCTAACTTTGACTATACCCTACAGACTATGGACTCATGTATCTATGAACTTCATTACTGACCTTTCTTCATCTGCTGGTAAAACGGTGGTCTTAGTGGTGGTGGATAGGTTCAGTAAAATGGCACACTTCATTACTCTACCGGTTCTCCCTAATGCTAAAACATTAGCTCATGTGTTTGTTTCTGAAATTGTGAAGCTTCATGGGTTTCAGACCAATGTGATGTCAGAGCTGGGGTCCCAGTTTGTCTCTAAATTTTGGAAGGCATCTCTTGTTCTTGTCTGAGAGTACATCTGTCTTTTTCCTCAGTGCTCCATCCTCAATCCAATGGGCAGACTATACACTTGATTTATAGTTTAGAGACTTAACTAAAGCTGGTGTCACACATAACGACGACGACAACGACGTCGCTGCTACGTGACCATTTTCTGTGACGTTGCAGCGACGTCCCGTCGCTGTCGCTGTGTGTGACATCCAGCAACGACCTGGCCCCTGCTGTGAGGTCGCCGGTCGTTGCTGAATGTCCAGCTTCATTTTTTGGTCGTCACTCTCCCGCTGTGACACACACATCGCTGTGTGTGACAGCGAGAGAGCGACGAAATGAAGCGATCAGGAGCCGGCACTGGCAGCTGCGGTAAGCTGTAACCAGCGTAAACATCGGGTAACCAAGGGAAGACCTTTCCCTGGTTACCCGATGTTTACGCTGGTTACCAGCCTCCGCTCTTGCTGCCAGCGCCGGCTCCTGCACTGTGACATGTGGCTGCAGCACACATCGGGTTAATTAACCCGATGTGTGCTGCAGGAGAGCAAGGAGCCAGCGCTAAGCGCGGCTCCCTGCTCTCTGAACTGTGACATGTAGCTGCAGCACACATCGGGTTAATTAACCCGATGTGTGCTGCAGGAGAGCAAGGAGCCAGCGCTAAGCGCGGCTCCCTGCTCTCTGAACATGTAGCACAGCGACCTTATGATCGCTGCTTCTGCTGTGTTTGACAGCTAAGCAGCGATCATAACAGCGACTTACAAGGTCGCTGTTACGTCACCGAAAATGGTGACGTAACAGCGACGTCGTTGTCGCTGTCGTTTAGTGTGACACCAGCTTAAGATGTTTTGTTTCAGACAACCAGGTCATCTTATCTACCATTGGCTGAATTTTTGTTAAATAATCATCCCAATGAGTCTACTGGTAAGTCATTTTTTTTGTGCCTACGGGTCCATCCTCAGTTATGGGTGAGCGGTACAAACAGAAGGCTGACAAAAGACATTCATGAGGCCCGGACCTATGTGTGAATGATTTAGTATGGTTGGCTGCTAACAATATCAAGTTGAAGATTACATTTGGAAACTGGGTCCTAGGTTTATTGGTCTCTATAAAGTAATTACCAAAGCAACCCTATGGCCTTTTGGCTTGAGCTACCCCCAGCATTTAAAATACACATTTTCCACAGGTCATTAGTCAAAACGTATGTCACGTCTGTAGAGCTGTCCACTTATTATTGATGGGAATTTGGAGTTTGAAATAGCAAGAATCATGGATTCTCGCTTTGTTTGCTGTTTTCGTCAATATTTGGTGCACTGGAAGGGGTATGGTCCTGAGGGAAGGATGTGGATAACAGCATCAGAAGTGTACGCCAGGAGGTTGATATGTTCCTTCCAGGCATCTCATCCAGATAAGCTTGGTCATGAGGGTCCGGATATCGCAGTGTGTGACAATTATGAGCGAGCTTAAACGATCGCAATAGCGGTCAAAATTGTTTGCCGCGGAGAGGTCGTCCTGAATCAAAAAATTATTTTCTGCTTATTAGCGATGTTGTTCGTCGTTCCTGCGGCAGCACACATCTCTGTGTGTGACACCTCAGGAGTGACGAACATCTCCTTACCTGCCTCCACCGGCAATGAGAAAGGAAGGAGGTGGGCGGGATGTTACGTCTCCCTCATCTCCGCCCCTCCACTTCTATTGGCCGCCTGCCGTGTGATGTCGCTGTAACGCCGCCCAAATCGACCCTTTAGAAAGGAGGCGGTTCGCCGGCCAGAGCGACGTCGCAGGGCAGGTAAGTCCATGTGACGGGGTTAAGCGAGGTTGTGCGGCGGGCAGCGATTTGCCCGTGTCGCACAACTGACAGGGGCGGGTACGATCGCTTGTGTGACGCCCTGGACCCCAGGGGGTCACAGGTCACAACACTCACCACATACCCCCCCACACTAGAAAGGTACCATCAGTCAACCATAAAGACCTGATTGGCTCCCTCAGTGTTAGACAGGCACACCAGGTGGGCTGAGTCAGGTGGAAAGACACACCCACCAAGGAGTCTGCTGGCCTGATGCAGGAAAACAGTGAGGAGTTCAGTTCAGTTCAGTGCAGAGAGGAGTTGAGTAGAGTGCAGCACAGTGGAGCAGAGTGAAACAGTCAGGTAGGCAGACGGCAGTGACCGCCTGCAGGAGACCGGGAACACGACCAGCGGAACCGTAAGGGACCGGGACAGGGTAGTGGCCCACCGGAACCGAACCGGGGAGCTAACAGGATACCGGAGCACCAGGCAGGGTACTCAGACCCCGAACTAGGCTATATGCCACCACCATAGTCAAATTAACTGATTGCGGTCTGGACCTCAGGGGTTCATTCCCACCAAAGTTCCGTTAGAAGGCAACAGCTCAACCCGTCCGGATAGTAGCCACTGCCAAAGGCCAGAGATCCAAGGGCCAGCGACTGGGGGGAAAGGAGCTCCTCCAACATCTACAAGCCGGGGAGCGGACTACCAGTGCTCAGGCACAGTGGTCAAACTACTACATAGGTGCAGGAGAAAGGTGGACATTGCCAACCCGACTAGGAAGCTGCATCTGGCTGCGGGCCCCATTCATACCTTCGTTTGGTTTACCAAAGACTCTGTGTAGTTTAATCGTGAGTATACCAGTGCCCTCAGGCACCGCACCGTGCTGCACCGCAACCCTGCGCCCTGCACCCCGGCCCTCGCACCACCGGGCCCCGGGACCCACATCCCCTACCCACGGAGGGGTCAACACATAGCTGCGCCACTACACCGCTTCCGGGAGTCCCCGTACCTTCACCGCAGCGGTGGTGTCCACTATCACCACAACCCGTGGGTGGTGTCACGAACAATCATCCCAAAACCAAATACCCGCATTCCCCCGTGTGCAACGCCAACCCCCTTGCAGAGCGACGTGACCCCCGGGTCCGTGAGAGGCTCGAGCCACCACTCGTAGAACGCGAGCACGGATCCGAGTGGCTCGGCAGCCGCAGCCGAGGCTGCGGGGCGGTACACTTGCGATCTAGCTAGCGAGATCGCAGCGTGTAAAGCCCGCTTTAGTGTTTGCAGATCCACTACTGGTATTTAAATACTTAAATTACTTGCATGTAGTGCTGTCAGGGTTAAAGGGAATTTGTCACCAGGCTTTTAACATCTATTCTGAGAGCAGCATAACAAAGGGGCAGAGATCCTGATTCCAGCGATGTTTCACTTACAGGGCTGCTTAGTGTAGTTTTGAAACAAATCACTGTTTAATTATGATGAGTAGACTACTTGGCGTGCAGCCAGGTAGTCCAGCATATTCATGAGATCTGTTTAACTGCTAGATCTGCAGCAGAGAAAACAGTGATTTTATCAAAATGACATCAAGCAGCTCAGTAAGTGACACATCACTAAAATCAGGGTCTTTGTCTCTACATTATGCTATTCTTAGATGGAGTCCTGGCGACAGAATCCCTTTGCACTCTTCCCTGTCTGTAACTTTAATCGCTGGAGCAGCTCTTTTGCTACCACTTCCAATCGCTACATAAATTCATGTGTTCTATCATCTGACGCTTGTGATAGAACCTGAATCCTGATTACTTCTATGCAGACCACTTTGCAGGGAGCAGGCTCTGGAAGAAACTTTTTGTTTTGTGTGATTTGCAGCTGTGATGTTAGCTGCATTGTAGCTGCTTGGAGTGTTTTTCCCTCTTTCCCCTGTTGGTTATCCTACCCTTGTATTTCTTTATTTCAGATGGGAGACTAGTACTCTTACTGGCCTGTTCAATAGCCAGGGTGAGTTTAGGGCAAGCAAGAGCTGAAAGAAACTGTACAAGGACATCAGGGAGTGCAGGGCACAGCCTCAGGTGATTGCAGGTGGTGATCCCACTCTATTTTCCCTAGTGACAGGGCGCTCAGTTGTATTGTGGTCCCTGTGTACCCTGTGTGTTGTAGCACCTGCTGTGGATTTTCTCCATACATAGCAATTTCACCCTTAACCCCCTCACCCCCAAGCCTGTTTTCACCTTCCTGACTAGGCAAATATTTTAAACTAGAAGGTGGCCCGATTGTTTATTGGTTTGAAAATGACAAACAACAGAAGGAACAGTTTTAATAGATGAGTCTAATGTTTAATGATGTCCATGGCTTGTAATGAAAGAAGGCCATGAAGAGTGTAAAGTTAAGTAAAAATATGCTGATGCTGTGATGTGGCCCAATGCTGGTATGTGCCCCCATCGTGGTGCAGCCACCATCCTGACATGTGCCCCCTTCCTGCGGGGTAAGGGTGCTTTCACACTTGCGTTCAGTGCAATCCACCGCTATGGAGAATAGCGCAGCCCGTTAACGCACTGCACTATTCTCCATAGACTTGTATTGATGGCACACTGTAACGCAAGTGTCTGCGTTGCATCCGCTGGATGACACTGAGTCGTTATTTTGATGCAGCGTCGGGCGAAGGGAACGCTACATGTAGCGCTTTTTGGGTCGTTAAAATAATGCACCTTGACAGATTCCGTTGGAATCTGCCAAGGTGTCTAATGATTGTCTATGGTGGCGGAATCCACTGCTATGCGCTAGGCGGCGGAATCCGCTGACAAATTCTGTCACGTTCTACTGAGCATGTCCAGCAGAGCGATCTAAATAATTTAAAATCACTCCTGGTCTCTCTCCCCCCTCTCCTACCCTCTCTCATACTCACCGATCACGGGCTCGGCTCTGCACGGCTGTCACAAAGCTCCGGCAGCTTTTTCTCTTTTGAAAATGCTCATTATTCAATCTCGTATTCCCTGCTTCCCCCGTCCACCGGCGCCTATGATTGGTTGCAGTCAGACCTGCCCCCACGCTGAGTGACAGCTGTCTCACTACAACCAATCACAGCCTATATCATGCAGTAAAATAAATAAATAAATAATTAAAAAAAAACTACGTGCTGTCCCTCACAATTTTGATACCAACCAAGATAAAGCCACACAGCTGAAGGCTGGTATTCTCAGGATGGGGAGCCCCACATTATGTCTGTATGGAGGAGAGCAGACAGCATCTGCAGAACGACAAGGCTTAGCATGCTCCATTCACTAGTGTATGCAGGAGAGCAGACAGCAGCTGCAGAACTACAAGGCTCAGCATACTCCATCCAGGACTGTATGCAGGAGTTTTTTGCTCACTAAAAAAATGACGTGGGCTTCGCCATATTTTTGTATGCTAGCCAGGTACAGCAGGCACCTACGGGCTGCCCCCAACCCCCAGCTGCCTATTTGTACCCAGCTGGGAACCAAAAATATAGGGAAGCCCATTTTTTTTAATTATTTCACTTATTTCATGAAATAATTAAAAAACAAATGACGTGTGCTTCGCCGTATTTTTGTGTCCAGCCAGGTACAAGTAGGCAGCTGGGGATTGGAATCCGCAGCACAGGTTAGTCCAAGCCTTCTGGGTGCCTCTGCTGCGAATTGCAATCCGCAGCCGTCCCAGAAAATGGCGCTTTCATAGAAGCGCCATCATCTGGCGCTGTATCCAACTCTTCCAACAGCCCTGGAGCCGGGTGGCTTGCTGGGTAATCATGAGTTAATACTAGCTGTGTTTTACTAGCTAGTATTAAGCCATATATTCTTAATGTCAGGCAAGTTTGACCCGGCCATTAAGAATCTCCAATAAAGGGTTAAAAAGAGACACGACACAGAGAAAAAATACTTTAATAGAAATAAATACACAGACACATTAGAGACTCCATGTTTATTACTCCCGCTTATCCCTCCACGATCCTGCTCTTCTGTCTTCTTTCTCCTTCAACACATGCAGCTTTGCTACATCAGCAGCGCTGCATTGGAAGAAGACGGTGCTGCTTCCCGTGCAGTCTTTTCACTCCGTGAGTGATCAGAGGCTGCGTGCTGTTAGCGGTGACGTCACCACTGACAGGCGCGTTGCTATAGCAACGGTGATCTCCGTTATTGACCGGCTGTGGCAGCTGGTGAATAACGGAACGGGGAAGCAGACCGGGAACCTTACCGTGTGCCAGAGCATGTCACCGGTACACGGAGATGCACAAACGATCACCGTGTACTGGAGAGATGCACTGACAGATCCTAGCATGACGTCAAAGCCATGTGACCAGTCTGTAGCCAATGAGATAACAGACACGTGACTGGTCACATGCTATTTTGACGTCACGATAGGTCCTATCATCAGTGCTGGTTACCGGGAGGACGCAGTGATCATCGGAAGGAATACAGAGTGCAGGACGCATCGCAGGGACCGATAAGTGTTATGACAATGTTAATTAACTGTATGTGTACATTTATAATGTGTTTTTATGTGTTTATGAATGCCTCCCATTGTTTTCAATGGAGTTCGAGAGGTTCGTCGAACGGCTCGCCGAACCGAACTCGAACGCGGCGTCCGTTCGGCGAACTGAACCGAACTCGAGCCTCTAGAGGCTCGCTCATCTCTAGTAATAACTATGAACGTTTCAATATAGTGAAGTGATTCTGAGAAAGTTTTTTCGTGACATTTTGTACTTCGTTTTACTGGGATATTTTGGTCAATATGATTTGAATGTATTTTTTGACAAAAAAAAATAAAATGTCGTAATTTAAAACTGTGAATTTTTATGCCATTAAACCGGATAGTTATTCCACACAAAATAGTTCATAAATAATATTTTCCACATGTCTAATTTACATCAGTTTAATTTTTGAAACTTTTTTTTGTGGTGGGTGTTGAAGTTTGAAGAGTTAAAAGTTTATCAGCAATTTCTCATGTTTCCAACAAAACTTACAAAACCATTTTTTTTACGAACCACATTATATTTGAAGAACTTTGAGAGGCCCATGTGACAGAAAATACACAAAAGTGACACCATTGTAAAAATACACACCTCAAACTGCTCAAAATCCTATTCAAGACGTTTATTAACCCTTTAGGTGCTTCACAGGAATTAAAGCAATGTGGAAGGAAAAAATGTAAATTTTATTTTTTCCTACAAAAATATTGCTTTATCGCCAAATTTTCACATGGGAAACAGGAGAAAATGGACCATAGAATTTATTGTAAAGTAGAACAAGTCTGACTCAACCAACAGATTCTTCCTTATTTCTTGAATAATTCATACATGGGACATTGAGTGATACATGAGAGATGCTAAGTGAGAGCTTATATCTACATTTTTCAGGTGTAGAGCCACCCCTAATCATGATGCGAGTCCACCACAATTTTAACCCATGAAGAATAGCTTTTATAAAACTTTACTTACATTATTTGTTTTATTATTGGAGCACTTACAGCATACCTATATTGACCGACACACACAATCATATTTTTGACATGCTAAGCATCGCAAAGACTGTTATGTAAATGCTATTCATGTTGTTATTTAATTAAAGTTCATGAGAGACTAAAATATTGTTTCTAAAAGAAAATTACATACATTTCTGGTGAGTACACTAATACCTCATATTTGTTGGAAAACTCCTGTTTGGGTACAAAGCAGGGCTCAGAAGGGAAGGAGCTCCATTCCACTTTTGGAGCGCAAAATCGGCTCATATAGATAGCAGATGCCATGTTGTGTTTGCAATGTCCCTGGTGTGCCTAAACAGTGGAAACCCGACATTTTGGACACTACACCTTTAATGGAATTTATCTAGAGGTGTAGTGAGCACCTAGAACCTGCAGGTGCTTCACAGGATTTTATAACATCGCAGTTATACCAGCAAGTGTTCCAGCCCATTTTGTCAGTTTGTCTTCTGCTTACTACATGTATGACAATCTGGATGGTAGTATCCGGTGTTTTTCCCATTCTTAGGGGTACTTTGCACGCTGCGACATTGCTAGCCGATTGTAGCGATGCCGAGCGCAATAGTCCCCGCCCCCGTCGCAGATGCGATATCTTGTGACAGCTGCCGTAGCGAACATTATCGCTACGGCAGCTTCATATACACTTACCTGCCCTGCAACGTCGCTCTGGCCGGCGAACCGCCTCCTTCCTAAGGAGGCGGGTCGTGCGGCGTCACAGCAACGTCACAGGACAGGCAGCCAATAGAAGCAGGGGGGGCGGAGATGAGCGGGACGTAAACATCCCGCCCACCCTTTTCCTTTCTCATTGCAGGTGGGACGCAGGTAAGGAGATGTTCCTCGCTCCTGCGGCTTCATACACAGCGATGTGTGCTGCCGCAGGAACGAAGAACAACATCGTATCTGTCGCTGCAGCGACATTATGGAAATGACCTACGTGACACAGATCACCGATTTTTGACTGTTTCACACTTGTTCATCTTCTCTCCTAGGCTTTACACGTTGCGACGTTGTTACCGGCGCCGGATGTGCGTCACTTTTGATTTGACCCCGACAATATCGCAGTAGCGATGTCGCAACGTGCAAAGTACCCCTTAGTGCTTATAATAAGTACATTGCTTTTAATTACATGTTGCTTCCCATATTACTACTTATAGTAGCTATGGAAATCATATGGCTGCTCATTACTTATACAGTTATGTCTACAAAATTTGGACAGTGATAAAATTTTGGTGATTTTGGCACTTCATGCCGCTATTTTTTTAATTTAAAATGAAACAACTGAGATGCAATTGAATTGCAGACTTTCAGGTTTAACTAAAGGGGTTGAACAAAAATATCCTGTGAAACGTTTAAGAAATTTTCTATAAAATCTCCTCATTTCAGTGGCTCAAAAATAATTGGTCAAATTAACTTTACCATAAATACTTTGTAGAGAATGCTTTACATGCAATGACTTCCTGAAGTCTGGAAGCCATGGACATTATCAAACTCTGGGTTTCCTCCTTTCTGATAGTTTGCCAGTAGTGCGCAGCATGGCTCGCTCCTTGATTGAGCATCAGGGTGCTCGACACCCTCAATACTTGGCAGAGTATCGGGGAGTTAGACCGTCATGCTCGACTCTCTTCCCCGCATGTTTTCCATTTGTTTTTCAGCCACTAAATATGTGGGGATTGCCTGCCAATCACAGTAATGCCGTAGCCATGTTGGCTAATTCCCATTTTTGGTTTTGCTTTTTCCTCCCTTTCATCTGAGCACCATAACATTTTAATTTTCCATTAATATAGCCATATAAGGGCTTGTTTTTTTGCAGGACGAGTTGTATTTTTGAATGACACCATTCATTCTGCCATAAATTGTACTGAAAATGAGGAAAAAAAATTAGAGTGCAGTAAAATTACTAAAAAAACAATGATTTTTTTATTTACCATGTTCACAATATGGTAAAACTGGGGTTGTATAAGGGCTTATTTTTTTTCGTCCAGAGTAGCAATGGGCGGATGCGGCTGTAGAAGTCCGGATCCATGCGCTTTCAAAGGTACTCAAGTTCTGGACCTGGGCCGGGGATTCCAGATATTGATGTGGATCCGGCACGCAGGAAATTTTTTTTAAAAAAAGTTAAAATAAAGGAAAAGGTCATACTGTGGGAACTCGGGTATGATCTTTGGTTAACTGAGTGACTTCACTGCTGCCAGCTGGGTCCCACTTTTCAGTGTCTCCCGGAGCCTGGAGAGATCGGATATGTTTTTGGTCTCTCCAGGCTTGGATGTAGCAGACAACACCAAAAAAGAAAAAAACGAATAAAGGGTCACAAAAACAATGTCTTTATTGATATTCAATTAAAAACAGGGTGAATAAATATTATATATTTTTTAAAAAACACAACCATTTGGTGGAAGAAAGGGGCGTCACAAAAGGAGTAACCTGCAGATCACAATTTAAAGGAAATATATGCAGAAGGGTTTAGTACAATATATATATATATACAGTCATATGAAAAAGTTTGGGCACCCCTATTAATGTTAACCTTTTTTCTTTATAACAATTTGGGTTTTTGCAACAGCTATTTCAGTTTCATATATCTAATAACTGATGGACTCAGTACAATAAACCTCATTTCAATCCAGAAATATTACTAACAGAAAATGTGCAATCCGCATTTAAACAAAATTTGACAGATGCAAAAGTATGGGCACCTTTATCAATTTCTTTTTACTGATTTACTAAACCACTAAATTGGTTTTGTAACCTCATTGAGCTTTGAACTTCATAGGCAGGTGTATCCAATCATGAGAAAAGGTATTTAAGGTGGCCACTTGCAAGTTGTTCTCCTATTTGAATCTCCTATGAAGCGTGGCATCATGGGCTCCTCAAAACAACTCTCAAATGATCTGAAAACAAAGATTATTCAACATAGTTGTTCAGGGGAAGGATACAAAAAATTGTCTCAGAGATTTAAACTGTCAGTTTCCACTGTGAGGAACATAGTAAGGAAATGGAAGAACACAGGTACAGTTCTTGTTAAGCCCAGAAGTGGTAGGCCAAGAAAAATATCAGAAAGGCAGAGAAGAAGAATGCTGAGAACAGTCACGGACAATCCACAGACCACCTCCAAAGACCTGCAGCATCATCTTGCTGCAGATGGTGTCAATGTGCATCGGACAACAATACAGGGCATGTTGCACAAGGAGAAGCTGTATGGGAGAGTGATGCAAAAGAAGCCGTTTCTGCAAGCATGCCACAAACAGAATCACCTGAGGTTTGCAAAAGCACATTTGGACAAGCCAGTTACATTTTAGAAGAAGGTCCTGTGGACTGATGAAAGAGAGATTGAGTTGTTTGGTCATACAAAAAGGCGTTATGCATGGAGGCAAAAAAACACGGCATTCCAAGAAAAGCACTTGCTACCCACAGTAAAATTTGGTAGAGGTTCCATCATGCTTTGGGGCTGTGTGGCCAATGCCGGCATCGGGAATCTTGTTAAAGTTGAGGGTCGCATGGATTCAACTCAGTATCAGCAGATTCTTGACAATAATGTGCAAGAATCAGTGACGAAGTTGAAGTTATGCAGGGGATGGATATTTCAGCAAGACAATGACCCAGAACACTGCTCCAGATCTACTCAGGCATTCATGCAGAGGAACAATTACAATGTTCTGGAATGGCCATCCCAGTCCCCAGACCTGAATATCATTGAACATCTGTGGGATGATTTGAAGCGTGCTGTTTATGCTCAGCGACCATTAAACTTAACTGAACTGGAATTGTTTTGTAAACATGAATGGTCAAATATACCTTCATCCAGGATCCAGGAACTCATTAAAAGCTACAGGAAGCGACTAGAGGCTGTTATTTTTGCAAAAGGAGGATCTACAAAATATTAATGTCACTTTTATGTTGAGGTGCCCATACTTTTGCACTCGTCAAATTTTGTTTAAATGCGGATTGCACATTTTCTGTTAGTACAATAAACCTCATTTCAATCCAGAAATATTACTCAGTCCATCAGTTATTAGATATATATACTATATATATGAAACTGAAATAGCTGTTGCAAAAACCAAAATTGTTATAAAGAAAAAAGGTTAACATTAATAGGGGTGCCCAAACTTTTTCATATGACTGTATATATATATATAATTATCAGCAAAGATATTAAAGTGTCACGTGCTGGAGAGAGGTAGCCAGAAGTTGAGCCACAATATATCTCTCAACTACTTGTTGCCTTAATAAGCCACCATAGTGAAACCCAAGATTATTTGCCCAATAGTTTATAGTGAATAAATAAACCATGAAATGAATGTTGCAGGTAATAAGTCATAGAAGGAAGCTGCTCCATGTAATGGTAACCATATAACAATAAGTCACATGGAATCACAAAAAGTCAAAAATGGCACAAAAATACACATAATAGTAGAATATTTACCAGACAAGTTGTGGAGCACTGTTCCTTGTGTGTGGCGCCCACCCCGATGCACGCACATTTCGTTGCCGTCTTCTTCAGGAGTCATCAAGGATTGTGATGGTTTAAATGCACATAATCAACCAATGAGTGTAAGGACTGTGGGCATGCATATTGGCCGTAGTTAATAACGAGGATCACGTGGGAAGTAAGATCTAAACACGTCACAACCACACTGCTGTATTGCAGCATTGTGACAAGAGAGTGGGTGTGGCAATCAGATGTAAGTTTGCCACCAGATGGGAATAAATCTATTATGATGGTCAGACTGGAACCGTTCACATATCATCAGTATTATGGGATGGTTTCACAGCCCAGCATAGGCTTATAAGTGATGCCACCCTCCATGGCACATGTTCTAAGTGTGACCGCATCTCTCGTCCAATCAAAAATGATGGGTGGGAGGTAGAGCCACTGTCCACCCCCATATCTCTCATCAGAGAACATACTAAAAGACTTTTATTATGCCATCCCTCTGCTCTGTTTGTGCATATATTTGTGTTTCTTCAGATATTTTGTCATACCATGCCTGATGAAGGGACCTGAGATGTCTCGAAAGCTTGCTTTATAACATCACTTTATTTTATTTTAGTTAGCCATTAAAAGGTATCACAAGATTATAATTTTGTTCCTCTCACTGGGAACATTGAATAATTTTTCAACTGGCTAACACGGTACCAAAACCTTTTCACTCACGCATGGATGTAACAGAGCCAGGACTGTCATGGGACGTCATGTAGATTATGGCGGAACTTCAAGGGACTTTTTGGAGTTAATAAAGAGGGGAAGAGGGTACTGTATTTTATTTCAAATAAAGGATTTTTGTCTGTTTGTGTTTATTTCTTTTTACTTATAGGATTAGTGATGGGGGGGTCTCATAGACCTCTACCAATCACTAATTTTTGGGATTGATGACAGTTGTGCAGTGTCATTAACTCCTATTACCCCATTTGCCACTGTACCAGTGCAGTTGGGAAGAGTCGGATAAAGGGCCGAGATTGTCACATCTAATGGATATGACAATTCCAGTGAGACTGTAGGCTGCTATTCTTAGCCTGGAGAGTCCCCATAACCATGGTACTCTACAGGCTGAGAATACCAGCCCACAGGTGTTGGGCTTTATCATGGCTGGGTATCAAAATTGGGGGGGGGATCGTACAACGTGATTTATTTAAATATATATATATTTTTTTAAAAAGCCGCATATGCTTCCTCTTATTTTGATACACAGCTTGTAGCCATATGCTTTATATGTGCTTGTATCATATCACGGGGGGACCATACACCAAATATGTTATTTAGTTTTACTGTACGATACTGACCCGCAGACAGCGCCTGCGATTGGAAGCATCAGACAGGCTGTCAGCGTCTGACAGTAACCAATCACAGACGCCGGTGGGTGGGAAAAGTACATGCAATAAAGGTAAATTATCGGCCTCGGAAGTGAATGCACCACTTCAGGAGCAGTGTACAGCTGACCTGGGGCCTCGGTAAGTACAGCGCACTTGCTCCCATCCCCCTATCCCTTCTACCAACATTTTTAATCACTAGATTCTGGTCCGCATAGACTTCTGTACAGACTGGAATCCGGCCTGGAACTGGATTTTAAAAACCAGAAAACACGGATCTGCTGGTCCCGGTTGTCTGCGAGTCTGCTCATCACTAGTCCTGTGTGAATGTTTTTAATTATACTACTATGGTGTAGATGTGATGTTTTGATAGCCAGTTATTGCATGTTATTGCAGTGTTCCAGAGACAAACAAACGTAGTTATGGCATTTTGTTTTTTTTCTCATAACGCCCTTTTACCAATCAGATTAGTTAATTTTATATTTTGATAGATCGGACATTTCCTACCAAATATGTTTATTTTATTTTAATTTTTTATTGATTTATTTTTAGTGGGGCAAAAGTGAACTTTTGTGTTTTTTTTATTTTTTTTCATATTTTTTAAAACTTTCTTTAACTTTTTATTATTTTTACTAGTCACCTTAGGGAACTTAAAGCTGTGATTATCCGATCGCCTATGCTGTACAGCACGGCATCAGAACTGCTCTGTACAGCACAAGCTGTCTTCCTATGGGAGCCAGGGTCGTCAGCTGACCTTTGGCTGTGTTGACAACCCATTGGTGTCCTGTGATCACATCACGAGGCTTCCGATGGGAGCAAGACATAACGTGCTCCCCACCAGAAGTGGATGTCACATTGATGTTGGTGGACCTAGAGGCTGTGACCATGGGGCAGGACAAACTGGGGATGCTGCAGGAGCATAACAAGCACAGTCATCATCTAGACCTAGCTTTCTGTCCCTGTTTGCAGGGAGGCATGGGACACCACTGTTGTAGCCAGAACAGTGCTAGCCGGTGGTGGGTTGGATGGCAGATAATGCAGATAATGTTGGATGGCAGATAATGTCACTAGCCAAGAGTCTGGTCCACATAATTCTCACCCTGGCGAGTCCCAGGAGACAAGTGAAACCACACTTAGTCACTCCGAGGAGCTCTTTACCTTTCCTTTTATGGCTTCTTCTGGCCTCTCACCACGCACATCTCAAGAGTAACATGCAGAAATTGTGTGCGGTGATGCCCAAATATTTGAGCAGCCAAGGTGAGAAGAAGCTGACATTGGGGAATGGCAGTTACTGTCTCAAGAGGTGGATGATGATAAGGCACAGTTGCCAACAAGTCATGTTTTGTCATCAAGTCAAGAGGAGGACCAGAGTGAGGAAGTGGAAGATGGCCTGTGGGTGCTCTGCATAAACCAGTACCAACAGTTAGGTTTTTCAACTATTGGGTGAACTGTTCCTCTGCGCTTTGGAGGTGCTTGCCTGCCCTGGCCTCTAGCATTTTGTCTGAGTGGGTGTGGATTTTAGCATCACCACAAAGCATAGGTTAGCCCAGACTTCTCCATCCCACTGGATGATAGCAGCTAAACATACAGGTATAAAAATAAATGCCGAACATAAAGGCAATTCTAATTTTCTTTTTTTCTGGTGTATTCCCATGCACTGGTTTTAACCAAACAAGGGTATATAGTCATGATGCGAACCTTGTTCTTAATATTAAACACGTGTGTATGATGCCCTAATACATAATTTTTAGAGGCCTACCTTAAATATTCTTTTACATACATACACATATGTATAGCTACCAGGGGTAAATGTTTTTCAGCCCTTGCACTTAGTGGATTGACTTTACTAGTCTAGAAGTCCCTCCCCTTCCAAATGGTTAAAAATAAATCTTTTCTGAGGTCTTCCTATATGTGTCTTCCAGGGTGTATCAGAGTGCCTCGTTCTACTTTTTTGCACCCCTTGCACATAGTGCAGTACCAGTCTGAGAGTCATACTCCTTCCAATTGGGGCAACATGTTTTCTCAGGCCCTCCTCTACATCTCTTCCAGAGTGTATTGGAGTCTGTCTTAATTTTAGGCAGCCCTTTTGTTACACTGGGAGGAGTCGAGGATACAGGAACAAGCTCAGGTGCAGGCAGGATGGCTGGTGCAGACTGGAAGGCTGGTTCAGGCTGGTACAGCAGATATGGAAAGTATGATATTACAGCAGGCATAATTCAGACAAGAAATCTGTGGAGAGAAAAGCGCAAATAGGGTCTTACCCCAGTATATAAGGGGTGGGAGGAGGGTGAAACACTCACCAGATGTCGTTGTGAGAGTCACAACAACTGTATTCGCATGTAGAATCTGATCCAAGGCTGCAGCCACCCAATTGGCAGAT
Source organism: Anomaloglossus baeobatrachus (assembly GCF_048569485.1). NCBI lineage: Eukaryota > Metazoa > Chordata > Amphibia > Anura > Aromobatidae > Anomaloglossus > Anomaloglossus baeobatrachus. The sequence goes on along the minus strand of NC_134358.1, from coordinate 320,446,348 downwards.
AACAGAGAGCAAAAGAGAAGGGTGTTTGATACTGCGCCAAAGGATCACAGGAACAGATGTTTAGATTAATGCATCTTTATTTCATCCAGGTCTACGCGTTTCCGGAGCCACTGCCCCCTTCCTCAGGACCGTCAGGAAAGACAAAACATCAAATCTCAAAATTTGAGATTTGATGTTTTGTCTTTCCTGACGGTCCTGAGGAAGGGGGCAGTGGCTCCGGAAACGCGTAGACCTGGATGAAATAAAGATGCATTAATCTAAACATCTGTTCCTGTGATCCTTTGGCACAGTATCAAACACCCTTCTCTTTTGCTCTCTATTACAGCAGGCATGGCAGATACAGCAGGTATGGCAGTTACTTTAGATATGGCAGGTACAATAGGTGTGGCAGGTAGAGCAGGTACAGCAGTTATGGGATTTACAGCAGGTATGGCAGGTACAGCAGGTATAGCAGATATGACAGCTATGGAATGTAATGCGATTGAACAGGGATTGCACCTTTTCCCGCTGTCATCAGTGACCCTGTGACGCGATCACAGGGCGTTATGGGTTTTCATGACAGAGCAGGGTCAGATGATGACCTCTGTTGCTGTCATGACTCACTTCCTGTGAATGCTGGCAGAACACCGACATTTACAGGAGAACAGCCTTTCTGCTGTTCAGAGCTATGCTAAAGCATCACTGATCAACAGAAGCAATCGGAAAAAAAAAAACAAAACAGAAGCAATCGGATAGCAAAGGCATAAAGTCACTTTGGGAAACTAGTAAAATCCATAAAAAAAGTTTACAAAATCGGAAAAAAAAAATAAAAAAAACCCTGAGTTCAAATGACCCCCTTTTGCCCCATTGAAAATAATATAATAATAAAGGGAACACACATATTTAGTATTGCCACCTTCAGAAATGCCCAGTCTATCAAAATACAAAATCAATAAATCTGTTCAGTAAAGGATGTAGTGAGAAAAAAAATTAAAATGTCAGAATTACGTTTTTTTGATTGAATTAAAATGCAATGACAGATGATCAAAGCATCATATCTACCCAAAATTGGTATGATAAAAAATAGCAGCTCAACAAGGAAAAAATAAGCCATCACACAGCCTCAAATCCCACAAAATGAGAACGCTACGGTTCTTGGAAAACAAACAAAATTGCGACAAAAGCACAATTCTTTTTTTGTCAAACTTCAGAATTTTTTTCACCACTTAGATAAAACTAAAACTATACATGTTTGACATATACAAATCCATACTGACCTGCTGAATTGTATTGCCAGATCAGTTTTACCATATAGTGAACTTGGTAGATTAAAAAAAACAAAAAAACAAAAAAAAAAACATTGTGTAATTGCAAGTTTTTGCAATTTCCGCGCACCTGGAATTTCTTTCCTGTTTTCCAGTACAATATGGGGCAGATTGAATGGTGTCCTCCAAAAATACAACTTGTCATGGAAAAACCAAGTCCTCATATGTCTATATTGATGGAAAAATACAAAAGTTATGGCTCTTAGAAGACGAGAAGGAAAAGCAGCCAACCAAAAACGGAAAATCACAAGGTGGTAAAGGGGTTAAAATTGTCAAAGAATTTATTTTGAGGCCATCCTCTACGTCTTCCGGGCTGTATTTGAGTTCCACCTTCACATTTTTTTTTTGAGCCCTTGCCCTTGCACTTATTTCATAGGCTTTCTAATTTTTGGGAGTTCTTGCATTGTCCGCATAGGCTTTATGAGTGTCAGAATCCCTCCTTCATAAATTATATTGGATGTGTCTGACCATGTCACACACACCACATGCAAAGATTAGGTGGTAAAATGTTAAAATTAGATTTGAATGTTTGTGTTCCCCATTGAAAGCAATGAGAAAGTGCAAAAATGCAGCAAAAATGCAGCAAAAATGCAGCAAAAACACTATGTGTGAACATAGCCTAAGGGATGGAGGAGGTATTTATTTTTCTTGTTTTTTTAATTTGCCTTACATAAATATCATTATACAGGAAATAATTTTTCCTACCATTTTTCCCATAAAATCCATCTTCGGTTTTGTATGTTTTATTGTCACTCCGTTAAAGTGGCGTAATACTCTGACTATAATTTTCCCAGCAGCGACCTGGAAGTCTAAAATGCATCCATTTATCTTACCCAAGATTCTTCCCATTCCATTTGAGCACTGTTTCCATCCATTTCAGCAATTTTCCTGCCCCTTAGGGGTACTTTGCACGCTGCGACATCGCAAGCCGATGCTGCGATGTCGAGCGCGATAGTCCCCGCCCCCGTCGCAGCTGCGATATCTTGTGATTGCTGGCGTAGCGAACATTATCGCTACGCCAGCTTCACATGCACTCACCTGTCCTGCGACATTGCTCTGGCCGGCGAACCGCCTCCTTTCTAAAGGGGCGGGTCATGCGGCGTCACAGCGACGTCACACGGCAGGCGGCCAATAGCAGCGGAGGGGCGGAGATGAGCAGGATGTAAACATCCCGCCCACCTCCTTCCTTCTCATAGCAGCCGGGACGCAGGTAAGGTGATGTTCCTCGCTCCTGCGGCTTTACACACAGCGATGTGTGCTGCCACATGAACGAGGAACAACATCGTTCCTGTCACTGCACTGGCATTATGGAAATGTCAGAGACTACACCGATGATACGATAACGACGCTTTTGCGCTCGTTCATCGTATCAAAAAGGTTTTACACACTACGACATTGCAAGTGACGCCGGATGTGCGTCACTTTCGATTTGACCCCACCGACATCGCACCTGAGATGTCGTAGTGTGCAAAGCCGGCCTTAGACCTATTGGGAGAGTCTTCCAGAAAAATGCTTGAGATTCCCATTGATTTCCAGTGTACTCTTTTCTCGAGTTGAGCACCTGAGCAGTCCAACATGCTCCATTCGAGTAACAAGCACCTGAGAATTTTAGTGCTTGCTCATCATTATTTGCCAAGTGTGATGGTGGGATATGGGGAGAGGTGTATCTTGTTGTACAGATTACTCATTTAAGCTTGGTTCACTGTTCATTATTTGCACTGCTTCTGTGTACATGTATAAAGTCGGCATAGTGGTACTCAACATTCATCCCACTGCTGCCACCAGTTGTGACGCATCAGAGTGTACCGCTGACCCCTGCACCATAGATACCCCTGTTGGAGTGTATGGCCTCCAGCCTTTGTCACCAGGTTCTCCTACTGCCTTCTCCAGAATGCACATTAGAAGGAGTCCGATGCAGAGGAGATGTTATCGATGTGGGCAGCCTGGGCATTTGCAAAACACTTGCCCTGCTGGTCGGTTGAGGAATGACTCAGACACTTGTGGTCGACCACTAGGGGTTTATGGGATGCAAGCCATTGCCCCATGTTCCTCTTACCAGCAAAGTAAGCACTTACAGGAGGTTATGCTGGATAGACAGAGAGTTATTAGATTTTGTGACTCCGGGGCATTTCTCACATTAGCTAATCCCCGAGTGGTTCATCGAGACGCGATACATCATGGACCAGGGATTGTTTTTGAATTGGCTGGAGGACAAAAAAGGAATATCCCAAAGGCGACTGTACTGTAGATCTGGCCTTTGGCTTTGGAGTCAAGAAATGTGTGGTTGGGGTGATGAGCGGCCTGCCTGCAGATATTTTCCTAGGAAATGATGTGGGAAATCTACAATGCTGATTTGGGGGTGCAGGAAACACTGTTTGAGTGAAGGAGGACACAAAGGAAATCTTGTCCTTCCAACCCTATCGCTCTACAAGGGACTACCTACAGCTTCTCCATCCAATACAAGCGTGGAAGCCAACACCAGAATGCTGATGGACTGTTCCGGAAAGAAGAACCATAGACTATCCACAGCTGAGCAACATGGACTTAAGTGAGATGGCCAGAGGTCTGTGTAGACCACATGGCATACTCACTTATTCAGAAGGAGGGAAAGGTTGTGATGGTGGGATATGGGGGGAGGTGTATCTTGCTGTACAGATTCCTATTTTAAGCTTGGTTCACTGTCCATTATTTGTACTGCTTCTGTGTACATTGTATTGTTTGTAAGTAATCACCCCCTATAGTGCAAGGTTATAGCCTCTTGAGGCGCTTCTGTCACTGGGTGTGGGGGGAGGTGGGCCTAGAGTCCACCTACTGTGGACTCTCTGCTTACCTGGGAGATTTGTCTGTCTGTTTTGGAGAACTTGAAGGGAGAAGGATTGAACCTCTGGGAGAAGCTAGAACTTCTCAGAGAGCCCTGGACATTTATCGCTTATTGGATTATATTCATATTTCTGGACTAATTTTACCCTCTGTTTTGTGGATTATGTTATGGACCATTTAATTATAATAATAGTAGGCACAATACTACTGGGCACAATACCACAAGGATGGGCACAATACTACTGGGCACAATACTACTAGGCACAATACTACAAGGATGAACACAGTACTGCAGGATAATACTGCAGGGCAGAAGGATGGGCACAATACTACAAGGATGGGCACAATACAACAGGGCACAATACTACAAGGATGGGCACAATACCACAAGGATGGGCATAATTTTACAGGGCACAATGCTACAAGAATGAGCACAATACTACAGGCCACAATACCACAAGGATGGGCATAATACTACTGGGCACAATACCACAAGGATGAGCACAATACTACATGGCACAATACCACAAGGATGGGCATAATACTACTGGGCACAATACTACTAGGTACAATACCACAAGGATGAGCATAATACTACAGGGCACAATGTTACAAAGATGGGCATAATACTACAGGTCAAAATGCTACATGGATGGGCACAATACTACTAGGCACAATACCACAAGGATGGGCATAATACTACAGGGCACAATACTACAAGGATGGGCACAATACTACTGGGCACAAAATACTACAAGGAATGGCACAATACCACAAGGATGGGCATAATACTACAAGGATGGGCACATTACTACAAGGATGAGCATAATACTACTGGGCACAATATTACAAGGATGATCACAATACTACAAGGATGAGCACAATACTGAAAGGATGAGCACAATACTACTGGCCACAATTCTGCAATGATGAGCATAATACTGCAAGGATGAGCACAATACTAAAAGGATGGGCACAATACTACTGGGCACAATGCTACAAGGATGAGCACCTTACTACAGGGTACACAGATGGGGACATTACTACAAAATTTTGGCTAAGATTACTATATGATGCTGCTAATTTTAAAACAATATTACAAGAAGGTGATAAAATTCAAAATAAAGCATGATTTTTTTTGCCATTAAACATTCTTTTTATATATAGACTTAACTAAACACAAAAGTGCAAACAAGTGGTTTGTTATAATAAACAAGCAAAAAATGTTCAAAAAAGGGATCCAAAAAGTGAAAAAAAACATGAATTCCTTAAAAATGTCACTTTCTCCTGCAAAGAATGCGGCCCCTCTAAATTTTTTATTTTCTATATGTGGCCCATACACCCAACTGAGTTTGAGACCCCTGGTATAGACTATCTCTACACAGTGATGTAGGAGAGTTGACATTGTTCATTGCTCTCTCTGCTTCTCACACTGTATAGACTCTGTACAGAGTGATGAAGCAGATGTGACATTGCTGTACCTGTGGACTACAGATCTTTTTATAATAAAGATGAAGTCTCTAAATATTTTTTTTCTTTTATTTCTCATATTTTCTCTTTTTTTCTCTGTGTTGTGTTTTTCTTGTACTGTTTACTAAAAATTCATGGTGGCCATGTCTAATTTAGGGTTACATCATGAATTTCAGGCTTAGTACTGTCTAAGAATAATAAGCTGGTATTAACCCCTTTATTACCCAGTGTGCCACCGCCATCAGGGCCACTGGATGAGCAGGGTAAAGTGCCTGGAAATGGCACTAAGAAACAATGTGTCATTTCCAGGGGCGGCTGCAGGCTGCCAAGAATCCCAGCCCCCAGCTGCCTGCCTTTACCTGACTGGTGATCAAATTACGGCGGGAGCCCACGCATTTTGTTTTTATTATTTTTTTAAATAAAAAGAAAAATTAATTGGCTTCCCTGTATTTTGATTGCCAGCCAAGGTAAAGCAAGGCAGATGGAGGTAGCCACCCTCTTTATCTTCCCTAGCAGAGCGCTACGTCATTTTTTTAAATTATTTCTTTTTATACAACTATATATTGTGTGTGTGTGTGTGTGTGTGTGTGTGTGTATATATATTTACAGCTGTAGCCAAAATTAAAAGACCACTGCAGTTTTTCTGATTTTTCTCTTTATAGGTATACTGGCTGTAGCACCCGGGCGTTGTAACTGTCTCTCTGTCTCTCTCCCTGTCTGTGTGTTGCTGTCTGTCTGTCTCTCTGTCTGTCTCTTCCCTTGTCTGTCTGTGTCTATGTCTCTGTCTGACTATTTCTATCTCTGTCTGTATTTGTATCAGTCTATCTGTCTCCATCTCTGTGTCTGTCTGTCTCTCTCTCTCTATCTCTGTGTCTGTCTCTATGTCTATGTCTGTCTGTCTCTTTCCCGATCTGTCTCTTTTCCGTCTGTCTTGGTCTGTCTCTTTCCAGATCTGTCTCTTTCCAGGTCTGTCTCTTTCTGTCTCTTTCCCCGTCTGTCACTTTCCCCATCTGTCTCTTTTCCTGTCTGTCTCTTTCCAGGGCTGTCTCTTCCCAGGGCTGTATCTTTCCAGGGCTGTCTCTTTGCCCTGCTGACTCTTTCCAGGACTGTCTCCTTCTCCATCTGTCTCATTCCCCATCTGTCTCTTTCCAGGTCTGTCTCCTTCTTCGTCTGTCTCTTTCCTGGGCTGTCTCTTTCCAGTGCTGTCTCTTTGCCCATCTGTCTCTTTCCAGGTCTGTCTCTTTTCAGGTCTCTCTCTTTCCAGGTCTCTCTCTTTCCTCGTCTATCTCTTTCCCCGTCTGTCTCTTTCCCTGTCTGTCTCTTTCCCCGTCTGTCTCTTTCCAGGTCTGTCTCTTTCCAGGTCTGTCTCTTTCTCAGGCTGTCTCTTTCCAGGGCTTCTCTTTGCCCGGCTGACTCTTTCCAAGACTGTCTCTTTCTCAGTCTGTCTCTTTCCTCATCTGTCTCTTTCCAGGGCTCTCTCTTTCCAGGGCTGTCTTTTTCTCCGTCTGTATCTTTCCCCATCTGTCTCTTTCCAGGGCTCTCTTTTTCCTCGTCTGTCTCTTTCCCCGTCTGTCTCTTTCCAGGACTCTCTCTTTGCCCATCTGTCTCTTTCCAGGTCTGTCTCTATCCAGGTCTGTCTCTTTCCAGGGCTGTCTCCTTCCAGGGCTGTCTCTTTCCCCGTCTGTCTCTTTCCGGGGCTCTCTCTTTCCAAGGCTGTCTCTTTCCAGGTCTGTCTCTTTCCAGGTCTGTCTCTTTCCAGGGCTGTCTCTTTCCAGGTCCTGCTCTTTCCAAGTCTGTCTCTTTCCAGGCTTGTCTCTTTCCAGGGCTCTCTCTTTCCAGGGCTGTCTCTTTCCCCATCTGTCTCTTTCCCCGGCTGTCTCTTTCCCTGGCTGTCTCTTTCCCCGTCTGTCCCTTTCCCTTTCTGTCTCTTTCCCTGTCTGTCTCTGTCCCTGGCTGTCTCTTTCTGTCTCTTTCACCGTCTGTCTCTTTCCAGGGCTGTCTCTTTCCAGTGCTGCCTCTTTCCCCGTCTGCCTCTTTCCACCGCTGCCTCTTTCCAGGGCTGTCTCTTTGCCCAGCTGACTATTTCCAGGACTGTCTCTTTCTCCGTCTGTCTCTTTCCCCATCTGGCTCTTTCCAGGGCTGGCTCTTTCCAGGGCTCTCTCTTTCCAGGGCTGTCTCTTTCTCTGTCTGTCTCTTTCCCCATCTGTCTCTTTCCAGGGCTGTCTCTTTCCAGGGCGCTCTCTTTCCAGGGCTGTCTTTTTGCCCATCTGTCTCTTTCCCCATCTGTCTCCTTCCCTGGCTGTTTCTTTCCCTGGCTGTCTCTTTCCAGGTCTGTCTCTTTCCCTGTCTGTCTCTTTCCCCGTCTGTCTCTTTCACCGTCTGTCTCTTTGCCCGGTGTCTCTTTCCCTGGCTGTCTCTTTCCAGGTCTGTCTCTTTCCTCATCTGTCTCTTTGCCTGTCTGTCTCTTTCCCCATCTATCTCTTTCCCCATCTGTCTCTTTTGCCATCTGTCTCTTTCCAGGGCTGTGTCTGTCCAGGGCTGTGTCTTTCCCTATCTGTCTCTTTCCAGGGCTGTCTTTTTCCAGGACTCTCTCTTTCCAGGTCTGTCTCTTTCCAGGGCTGTCTTTTTCCAGGGCTGTCTTTTTCCAGGGCTGTCTCTTTGCCCGGCTTACTCTTTCCAGGACTGTCTCTTTCTCCATCTGTCTTTTTCCCCGTCTGTCTCTTTCCAGGGCTCTCTCTTTGCCCGGCTGTCTCTTTCCCCGGTTGTCTCTTTCCCCGTCTCTTTGGACTGTCTCTTTCCAGATCTGTCTCTTTCCAGAGTTGTCTCTTTCCAGGGCTGTCTCTTTCCAGGGCTGTCTCTTTCCAGGGCTCTCTCTTTCCCTATCTGTCTCTTTCCCCGTCTGTCTCTTTCCAGGACTCTCTCTTTGCCCGTCTGTCTCTTTCCAGGTCTGTCTCTTTCCAGGTCTGTCTCTTTCCAGGGCTGTCTTTTTCCAGGGCTGTCTCTTTGCCCGGCTGTCTCTTTGCCCAGCTGACTCTTTCCAGGACTGTCTCTTTGTCCATCTGTCTCTTTCCCCGTCTGTCTCTTTCAGGGCTCTCTCTTTGCCCAGCTGTCTCTTTGCCCAGCTGTCTCTTTCCCCGTCTGTCTCTTTCCAGATCTGTCTCTTTCCAGAGTTGTCTCTTTCCAGGGCTGTCTCTTTCCAGGGCTGTCTCTTTCCAGGGCTGTTTCTTTCCAGGGCTGTCTCTTTCCCCATCTGTCTCTTTCTAGGTCTGTCTCTTTCCAGGTCTGTCTCTTTCCCCATCTGTCTCTTTCCAGGGCTGTCTCTTTCCAGGGCTGTCTCTTTCCAGGTCTGTCTCTTTTCAGGTCTGTCTCTTTTCAGGTCTGTCTCTTTTCAGGTCTGTCTCTTTCCAGGGCTGTCTCTTTCCCCATCTGTCTCTTTCCAGGGCTGTCTCTTTCCCCATCTGTCTCTTTCCCCGTCTGTCTGTCTCTTTCCCCATCTGTGTCTGTCTGTGTCTCTGTCTGTCTTTTTCTGTCTTTTTATCCATCTCTCCACCGATATTTTATAACCTCACACATAAGCTTCAACTAACAGTTTATTTTGTTCCTATAGCAACCACTGACAGTTGCTATGAATAACCTATAGCTCCCACCTCCATTCACTGTAATGGCGGCAGGATTTTAGAGACTAACTGTAAAACACGGGGTTAAATTATTCTGTCAAAATATAGTCTATGACGTTCCCTGGGTCACATGAGGAGTCTGTGCAAAATTTCATGATTGTAAGGCTGCTTTCACACTACGTTTTTTTAACATGCGTCATGAACGTTTTTTTGCTGCAAAAGCGGATCCTGCTTTTACAGCAAAAAAACGCATGCAAACACATGTGTTATTTTGCAGGATCCTGTCACTTTAAGTTTATGGGCGGGCATTGGAGTCATGTGATCGGGAGTCAGTGGAACTGAACGTGACAGACTGGGAGCCGGCATCTAACAGCTGCGAGGCTCGTAACCAAGGTAAACATTGGGTAACTTGCTTGGATACGCGATATTTACATTGGTTACAAGCGTCTGCAGCTGCTAGGAGGCGGCTCCCTGCACACGTTACCAACGTAAACATCGGGTAACTAAGACCGCGGTTACCCGATGTTTACCTTAGTTACGAGCGTCCTCCGCTCTCAGGCAGGGGAGAGTGGAGGGAGAGGGAGGGGGAGGCAGGGAGGTGGAGAGAGAGAGGGAGGAAGAGAGAGAGGGAGGGAGGGGGTGAGAGGGAGGGAGGTGGAGAGAGAGACTGATCACCCGAGGCTGGTTTCTGGGCATGCTCAGTAGAGCAAGCAGGACCCTGTCTATCAGCATGCCAGCATTCACATGCAGTATAGTCAGGATCCAGCAATTTGCAGTATTTGGACGCAGCTCAAAAACGCTACAAGTAGCGTTTTTGAAATAAGTTAAAAAACTGCAAGTCGCTGGATTCTCACTATAACGCACGCAAACGCAGGTGAACGCATGTTGACGCGAGTCCATTGCAAATGCATTGAAATGAAAACGCATTTGCACTGGATCCGTTTTTGCGTTAAAAAAACGTTAATGACGGATGTTAAAAAAACGTAGTGTGAAAGCAGCCTCAATGCGACGGTGCAGATTCCTTTAGCGCACACACACACATACACTCAGCTTTATATATTAGATTTTTGAGTAAAATGTAAATTGCTCTTTTATTTTATAAACTAGTATTTTCAGAAAATAATAACAAAATGTATTGCTTAGAAATTCGGAGAAGTTGTCAGTAGTTTATAGAATAAAAGAACAATTTACATTTCACTCAAAAATATAAAGAGAGAAAACAGAAAAGCTGAAAATTTTGCAGTGGTCACTTAATTTTTGCCAGAGCCGTGTATATATATATATATATATATATATATATATATATATATATATATATATATGGAATAAAATACTTAACAAAAAAACAACTGATAATGTGTTTTATATTCTAGGTTCTTCAAAGTAGCCACCTTTTGCTTTGATTACTGCTTTGCACACTCTTGGCATTCTTTTGATGAGCGTCAACTATCAGTTGTGTTGTGCTGAAGTCTGGTGGATACACGGCTGATAGTCCTACTGAATAGACTGTTACAATTTGTATTATGGCAAGAAAAAAGCAGCTAAGTAAAGAAAAACAAGTGGCCATCATTACTTTAAGAAATGATGGTCAGTCAATCCGAAAAATTGGGAAAACGTTGAAAGTGTCCCCAAGTGCAGTGTCAAAAACCATCAAATGCTACAAAGAAACTGGCTCACATGAGGACCGCCCTAGGAAAGGAAGACCAAGAGTCACCTCTGCTGCGGAGGATAAGTTTATCCGAGTCACCAGCCTCAGAAATCGTAGGTTAACTCAGATTAGAGACCAGGTCAATGCCATACAGAGTTCTAGCAGCAGACACATCTCTAGAACAACTGTTACGAGGAGACTTTGTGCAGCAGGCCTTCATGGTAAAATAGCTACTAGGAAACCACTGCTAAGGACAGGCAACAAGCAGAAGAGACTTGTTTGGGCTAAACAACACAAGGGATGGACATTAGACTAGTGGAAATCTGTGCTTTGGTCTCATGACTCCAAATTTGAGATCTTTGGATTTAACCACCGTGTCTTTGTGCGAAGCAGAAAAGCTGAACAGACTGGTTCCCACCGTGAAGCATGGAGAAGGAGGTGTGATGGTGTGGGGGTGCTTTGCTGGGGACACTGTTGGAGATTTATTCAAAATTGAAGGCATACTGAACCAGCATGGCTACCACAGCATCTTGCAGCGGCGTGCTATTCCATCCGGTCTGCGTTTAGTTGGACCATCATTTATTTTTGTACAGGAAAATTACCCCAAACACACCTGCAGGCTGTGTAAGGGCTATTTGACTAAGAAGGAGAGTGATGGGGTGCCATGCCAGATGACCTGGCTTCCACAGTCACCAGACCTGAACCCAATCGAGATGGTTTGGGGTCAGCTGGACCGCACAGTGAAGGCAAAAGGGCCAACAAGTGCTAAGCATCTCTGGGAACTCCTTCAAGACTGTTGGAAGACCATATCTGGTGACTACCTCTTGAAGCTCATCAAGAGAATGCCAAGAGTGTGCAAAACAGTAATCAAAGCAAAAGGTGGCTACTTTGAAGAACCTAGAATATAAGACATATTTTCAGTTGCTTCACACTTTTTTGTTAAGTATTTCATTCCACATGTGTTAATTCATAGTTTTGATGCCTTCAATGTGAATCTACAATTTTCAGAGTCATGAAAATAAAGAAAACTCTTTGAATGAGAAGGTGTGTTCAAACTTTTGGTCTGTACCATATATATATATATATATATATATATATTTCTATATATATCTGTATATATATATATATATATATATATATATATATATATATATATATATATATATATATAGTGCACAATATATAGCGGATGACTACAGGCTGCCACCACCATCTGCCTGGCTTCACCTTGGCTGGCAATCAACATACAGGAAAGCCCATTTTTTAATTTTTTTTAGTTATTTAATTTTTTTTTTTTAAATATATGTTGTGGCTCCCGCTGCATTTTCTATTGCTAGCTAAGGGTAATCCAAGCAGCTTCTGGCTGCTATCCCCCAGTGCTTCGTGTTACCTTCACTGGAAATGGAAAATCCAGGGAAGCCCTTTTTTGTTGTTGTTGTTGTTTGCCAAAAAGCTAAAAAAAATGACGTGGGCTTCGCCATATTTTTGTATGCTAGGCAGGTACAGCAGGCAGGTTATGGGCTGCCCGCAAACCCCAGCTGCCTATTTGTACCCGGCTGGGAACCAAAAATATAGGAAAGCCTTTTTTTTAATTATTTCATGTAATAATTAAAAAAAACCACATGGGCTTCGCCCAATTTTTGTGTCCAGCCAGGTACAACTAGGCAGCTGGGAACTGGAATCCGCAGCGCAGGGTGGCCCAAGCTTTCTGGGCCCCCCCTCTGCACATTGCAGTCCGCCGCCGCCCCAGGAAATGGGGCTTTCATAGAAGCGTCATCTTCTGGCGCTGTAACCAACTCTCTCAGCGGCCCTGGTGCCGCTGGGTAATAAGGGGTTAATACCAGCTTTGTTTTACCAGCTGGTATAAAGCCTGAGATTCTTAATGTCAGGCCAAGTTTGACCCGGCCATTAAGAATCTACAATAAAAGGTTAAAAAAGACACCACACAGAGAAAACATACTTTATTAGAAATAATACACATACACACTTAGGGACTCCATGTTTATTACTCCCTCTCACCCCTCCACGATCCTGATATTATTTCTTCTTCAACCCATCTAGCTCTGCTATATCAGAATGCACAGGGTGGAAGATGCTGCTTCTCCCCGTGCCGTCTAGTAACTCAATGAGTGAGTAAAGGCTGCGGGTTTGTAAGTGGTGAAGTCACTGCTGCCACCGTTGCCATAGGGTTACTATAGCAACGGTGATCTGTGATCACCGAATCCCTGCATGTGGACTGACTCTGTAAAGAGCGCCGACATGCAGGGAGGGGGAGCTGAGCATGTGCCCGAGCATCTTGCCGGAACACTGTGCTCGCCGAGTATACTGAGTACTGAGATGCTTGGGCGAGCACCGCGTACCGGCGAGATGCACTGACCGGACCTAGTATGACATCAGAGCCATGTGACCAGTCTTTAGCCAATGAGAAAATACAACATTCACACGTGACTAGTCACATGCTATGATGTCACGGAAGGTCCTTTGTTTACCGTGCGGAACTGCAATGAACATACTCGGAAGCAGAAGCGGCGGGAGACAGAGGCTGCAGGACGCGTCACGGGACCTGTAAGTATAATGACAATGTTTAATATTAACTGAATTCTTTATTTTACAGCCCCCCTCCCGTGGCATTTTACTCAACCCCCAGACAATTACTCGCATGTCCCATTGACTTGCATTGGAACGGGTTTTAGGACCTACTCGTTACGAGTATAGCGAGTCTGAGTATTTCACTACTCGCTCATCCCTAGCATCCAGTCAACCTTGCTGCATTTGTTTGAATGTGAACAGAAAGCCCTGTACACTTCAGAATTCATCCTGCTGCTTCTGTCTTCAGTCACATCATCAATAAAAAGAAGTGACCCAGCCATGAATGTCATCACACTCAGATGTGGTGTGCTTTCAGTCATGAGCAGTTCCAAGCCTTCTCCATAGTTTCTTCTCTCCATCATTCAAGTACAGGTTGATTTTAGTTTAATTTGTCCAAAGAATGATTTTCCAGAACTGTGATAGCTTCTTTAGATGTTTCTTTTTTTTTTTGGAAAAGTATAATCTTGCCTATTCTATTTTTAAGTCTGATCAATGTTTTGCACCTTGTGGTGAACCCTCTGTATTTGCCCTTATTAAGTCTTCTCTTTATGGCCGACTTAGATATTTAAACACTGTTTAAATATGAGTTTTTGAGTTGTCAAGTTCAGCAGTGCACTTTTTTTTCAGCTGCTGTCATGACATTCCAAGGCTTTTTGCTCCTCTCTTTCTTCATGTGATAAGGGCCCCCTTATCCTGACATTATGCTGTCCTGAAAACGATTGGCAATCCTTTTATTAAGCCTCCTGATGATCCGTGTCTGGAGAAACGCGTTGAGGCGAAACTGGGGCTATCATGGAACACGCACATGAACCCTTCCCACACGATAAGTGGTTGATTTTTGACTAACCTCAATGACTATAACTGGTTGATTTATGTAATCACACTTGGTATGCATTGACATTTATTTTGTATTTGAGCAGACTGGCTGTCTGTATCTGTGGCACATGAGGCCAGGTTTTGCTCATTATCTTGCACATTTTTCTGCACTATGCACAATGTTTTGCCCTTTAATCAACAGGCATACCAAGGAGTGGCTTTAGATATCTAGTGTCTGAATTTGCTCTTGATATTCATGGTTCCTGGGGTTATATAGGACCTTATATCCATTGTATTAGATATAAACTTTGGTCTGTATTATTACCCCCAGAATCACCAGCAGCATTTGGGGTTTGTCTGAACTTGGTGTTCATTTGTGTTGTTTCAGTTTACCTGTCCACTGTGTGTGAGTGTACCCTGTCTATGACCCTTGACCTTATCTGTTTTTCACCATCTTTTTGAGGGCCTATTTAGGGACATTACAGGGTCAGCCACAGCCGAGTGGGGGCGCCATTTTCGCAGCTATCAGGGTGCCGACCCCCGCAGTAGGTAGTGGACAGGAGGGAGGGATACTGTAAAGGGTGAGCATCCTACCTTCCTCCTTTTATTTCCCTTTTTGAAGTATTTTGCACAAGGGTTTTGGATTTTAATAAGTAACAATAAAAGAGTAATTTTTAAAGGGTTATATATATAATTGTTATGCGACACCACCCTTTTTCTTATAATTTTCATATAATGTGTTAAATACTTATTTTAGCAGCTGTATTTTACAGATGATGAACACCTGTGGCACAGTACAGTGTCCAGACAGATTTCCAGTCCACAGTGTATTCACAAGTCATGCAGCTACTTATTAACTTGCGCCGGGAACCTCTCTGATGCTGTAATATTGTGGCAATCATTCCGCGGCTTATTAATGGGGAATCCTTTTTCCCAGTTACATTTGTTATCTGTAGTGAGCTCTCCTGGTTCTTGCTGTTTACTAAGTCGTCATTTTCAGATGCTATGTGGCTGCTGGGCCCTGTGCCGACCTTCTGGCTTGTAGCCTTGCTTACTGTACACATATGTTGTCAATTTAAGGTGCAGAATTTATCAATGTATTTCATTGCTGATTGCTGTAATCCAGTGTGTGACAATTTCTATTCTACTTTCACCACTAATCCAGTGATGAAATGCATTTGTGTTTTTAGTATCTGTCTAATACTGCTGGGAGTAGTCACATATCCACGGGGTCGAAGGTTACCCATCACTGGGCCCCGGTTCTTCTCCTGGGTTGCTGCAGTGGCCTTGCCCGATCACTGGTTGGGGATGGGAATAATGGGGGTAGTTGTTCGTGATGCCAACTGTGGTGTGTGGCCAGTTATTAGCCGCAGCTGCGGAAGTCTCTCTTCTGGGGCAGATGGTGACGCAGCTCGGGTGTTGCAGCTCTCCACAGGTAGAGCTAGGCCCCAGGGAGGATGTTGGTGATAGTAGTCACCTATGGCGAAGGGGCGCGAGGTTGCAAGCGTCGGCAGTGATGGGACAACACAGAGGGTGCAGTTCAAGTTCTTTTACTCACTGGAAGCACACTGCTGTTGGAGTACCGAGCTTCGCTTTGATAGGCTTCAGCCGGTCCCGGATACTTTGGAGGTCGAGGCCGGTGTTTCCCTCTGTTCCTCACCTTTCGACGGTTTCCCTCCACCCCAGCTCTTGGGCCATGGAAGGGGTCACGGGTGCCTTCTGTACTCCCTGCATACCCTGGGATTCCCCTTCTTTCCTAAGAACCGGGATCGAGCGTCCAGCTTCAGACCACGGGCCCTGAACTGTCCGTGTCTTTTCTTGTTTCTGAGTCTCTCCAGATGCCTGCTACGTCTGAAGGTATCTTCTAGACTCACTTCTGTGTCAGATGGCTCCTAACATCCCCTGTTGGTGCCCCGTCTCCCGGGTTGCTGAACTAGTGGCAAGAGGTCCCATACCTCATGATGGCCACCCCAGCACCTACCCTAGCCCAGTCCCCATGGAAGAGCTCCCGTGTTTATGTGTTGGATGAGTGAATTTGGTGGTGACTACCAGGGACGACCTCCTCTGTATCCGAGATGATTACTGCACCTCCGATGAGGTGCAGTACCATGTGGTGCCTGAAGCCACAGGGGCACCCCATACCCCAAAAGCGAATCACAGCACGTCCGTGGGCTGTAAACAGGGCATTACAATGGCAACTGCAAAATTTTGAGTATGCAAAAGAACAACAAAATGTCTTCCCTTTATGGGAGGCATGGTCTCGTGAACAATACAACCTTTCATACATTTCACATCTGTCACATTGAACCTTTTGACACTGTAAATGCAATAAACATTGGTTCTCAGTATAAGACATTCACCATTGGGGCAGTAGACATTCCCATCTACATAAAACATCCACTTGTGCAATAAACTTTTCACTTAGCATAACATTTTTTTGCTTTCACTTTGCTTTAAACTTTTTCACTTTACATTTTACATTACTTCTACTGGGTGCAACAAATTAGCAGTAACAACACTATGGGGGATGTAATGAAAAGAGATGAAAAGGCACTCACCGGTGAAACTGTACAAAAATCCTTTATTGGAAAGTGGGTTATGGATCAGGGCATCAGTGGAGGGAAAAACACACAAACATGCCGGACAATGGCCGTTTCGCGACCTCTCGGAGTGCTTCCATGGGTCCACTCCATTGTTGTACAGTTTCACCGGTGAGTGCCTTTTCATCTCTTTTCATTGCATCGTGCATGTGTTTTTGCTTTAAAAAAGCCCCACGGTGGCCGTCTTGATTTTTTTTGCCTGGCTGCTGAAGGTATTAACCATCTGTGAACCGGGACGTTTAATGTCTTTTTACTGGTGATGGTTTAACGGAGCCTCCAGTGATACTGCTTCTGCATAATGTGAACAGTGCCCAGCGTTTTCGTCTTTAAACCTCTCATCACTATGGGGGACCTGCCCTGAACCCCCAACGTAGGCTCCAGGTGTGCTAAGAGCGTTCCAGACCCTGCTTCTCCACTTCAGCACACTGACAGATTTTTGGGTCCTGTTAATTCTGGTGGGGTGCACAACAGGTGAAATTATTTACAAGGAAATTCCTGGCCATACCATGTTCGATGGCCCAGCTGTCCATTTCAGTACCTATCAGATCCTTAAACATTAAACATTAACACTATGCAGCATTATCCAACAAAACCTTTGCTTCAACTCTCCTATTCCTTCTTGGCTGCTGGCTTCTGAGGCCTGATTCCGGTTGCCAGGTTCTATCCATTTGTGGGACATCCTCAGGTAAAATGCCCCGCTTTGTCACAGCGGCGACAGATCGGCTGCCCGTCAGAATTACAGTGATCAGGAACCGAGGGCAACACGTTTTTCCTGCGACGTCGCCATGGGACATCATCTGCACTGGAAGCTAACTCAATGGTAACTGGTTGTGTGGTTGTGAGGGCCCCTGCTTGGATTGTACGACCTTGGTCAGGGCAGCCATACTCTTTGTCAGTTCCAGCATCTGGAACCGAAGTTCAGTGATGGAGTCTCCCGCCCGCGCTTGCTTGCTGGCTTTCACCATTGCCCGTGCCTCCAGTGACACCTCAGGACCTGGGGTTACCAGGGGCCGACAATGTACAGTGATGCTATGGGTGGGTTCTCGCAGCACTCGAATAGCCCGGTCTTTAAACTCCGCAAAGCTGAGGTCGGGGCTTTGCAGGGTCAGGATATGCAGCTGGGTCTGGTGCGCATAAGACAAGAGGCCCTCAATGAACTGGTTGGTCAACAGGTGATCCTCATCAAGATTTAAAGCATAGTCCTGCACAGTGTCCTGTACCCTTTGCTTACAACCATAAAATCTCATCTTGATCTCAACCTCTGTAGACGTGTCAAAGATGCTTTTCAGCTTGGCCAGAATCTGCTTAACGGTTCTTTTGTCAGCATCCAGCCAAGATCTCACCTCCCATTGGGCTGCCCCAGTCAGCTGGCTGATCAGGATCCTGGTCGTTTGATTTTCTGTCAGGGGGTATACTCGAAACATTCCATACAGTCTATCCTTGAAATCAGTCAAGGTATACGACTCCCCCGAATACTGTTGTAGGCATGATGCCCCTGGAATATACGGCATTGTGAACAGCAGTATCGGTGCGGCGGCTGCACCTACAGGTACCGCTTGGTCCTCCTCCATGGACATCTCCAGTCAAGTCCCTTACTTCCGGCAGCGGGATCTCTCTTTGCTTGTTTTTCTGGGCTCCACCCATGATGATACGCCCCTTCTTTTCCCATGCTGTGCGATTAATGGCGACTGTTGTTTTCAATAAACCTTTTGCACAGTCTTTGAGGCGCACAGTACCCGCAGTTGCAGGCACAAAATCCTGTTCGTGACGCCAAGTTGACACTTCCATTGGGTTGGAGGTTACCCGTCACCGGGCCGCGGTTCTTCTCCTGGGTCGCCGCAGTGGCCTTGCCTGGTTCCGTGACCCCGGCGGAGTCAATAAAGACAAAGGTTGGGAAGTACTCAACAAGCAGGACATACCCAATACATCCAAGGTTGGGAAAGGGTTAAAGACTTCACCACCCGGCGATTTTCTGTGTTTTGTTTTTACTTCTTTCTCCATCTTTCCAAGAGCCATCTTTTTATTTTATTTCTCAAATAGAAATAAAAGCCATTTTTTTTAATAATATTTCTCATATAGACGTATTAGGGCTTGCTTTTTGTGGGACGAGTTGTAATTTTGACTGAAACCACTACCATATAGTGTACTAGAAAATGGAAAAAAAAAATAAGTGTGGTGAAATTGCAAAAAAGTGCAATTCCAAAAAATTTGTTTGTGTTTTTTTATTTACCATGTTCACTAAATGGTAAAACTGACCTGGCAATATGATTCTTCAGGTCAGTAAGAGTATGTAGATACCAAACGTATAGTTTTTCATTTTTGTTAATGGTGACAAAAAATCTGAAGTTTGTTAAATAGAAAAATGCCACTTTTTGTGCCATTTTCTGAGATTCATAACATTTTAATTTTTGGAATCTGGGGCTGTATGTGGGCCTATTTTTGTACCCTAAGCTGACGTTTTTATTGATATCATGTTTTGAGTAGATGGAATGTTTTGATTGCCTTTTATTGCATTTCATTGTAATGCTACAGTGTTTTAATTTTTTTTTTCTGTTATGATGTTTACAGATTAATTTATTCTACATTTTGATAGATCAGACATTTCTGAACTCAGCGATACCAAATATGTGGGGGTTTTTATAGTGTTTTTTTTCAATGGGCAAAAGGAGGGTGTTTGATCTTGTTTTTTTTCATATTTTTTAAAACCTTTTCCCACTTTTTATTGAATTTACTAGTACCCTTGGGGAGCCTTAAACCTGTGATTGTTCAATTGCTTGTGTTGTACAGAGTGGGGCATCATGAATTTGTCATGACAGACATAGGGGTCATAGGTTGACCCCTGGCTATCATGTAAACTTATCATGTAAACTCATCGGCATCCTGAGATCATGTTCCAGGAAAGTGATAGGAACTGGTAATGTTGTGCTCCATACCGGTGAGTGTTCAATCCCGTAGTCAGAGATTGACAACAGGATTTAATTGGTTAACAACCAAGAGTGGGTCTCTGGCTGTTAGAGGTACATGTCGGCTGATGAGATCAGCCGACATGTGTAGGGAATAATGATGAAGGGACTAGCAGCTAAATGGGACCGGGTGATCCCAGTGATCTGGTTTCTAAAATCCGGTTCTGGCCTGGATTCCGGTCCCCATATCAGTCTAAACGGACTAGAATCCGGCAATTAAAAATGGTGGTAGAAAGGATAGAGGGATAGGAACAGGCGCACTTTACTTACCGAGACACCAGCATGGCTGTATGCTGTTTCCAGGCCACACATTCACTTCAGGTGTCGCGCATTAGGCTAATTTCATATGCACTGCTTTCCCTACCCACCAGCGCCAGTGATTTGTTGCACTTATAATAATAATAATAATACTTAGATGCACCCCCACCCTGAGTGGCAGCATGTCAGCTGGCTGTATACAATCACAGGTGCCATAATGGCCGGTGGGTGGGGAAAGCAATGCAACTGTCTATTGGTCAGTATCATGGTATGAAAATAAATAAATAAAATAATTGGCATAGGGTACCCCCGTACTATGATACCCAGCATGATTAAAGCTTATGTCTACAGGCTGCAGCCACCAGCCATGCGTCTATCTTGTCTGTTTATCAAAATAAGATGAACCGCATGTGGCTTTTTTAAAAAAATATTTAAATAAATAATTTTAAAATTCTTTTTAAAAAATAGCGCTCGGTCCCCTCCAAGTTTGATACTCAGCCATGATAAAGCCCAACAGCTGGGGGCTGGTATTCTCAGCTCGGGCGTCCTATGGTTATTGGGACTCCCTAGGCTAAGAATAGCAGCCTACAGCCTCCCCAGAATTGTCGCATCCATTAGATGCGACAATCCTGGCACTTTACCCGACTCTATGCAGTGGCATTCAGGGTGGTATAAGAGGTTAATAACAGCCCACAGCTGTCACTAAGCTCTAGATTAGTAATGACAGGTGTCTATGACACCCACATCACTAATCTGTAAGTGAAAGTAAATAACCACAATCATCAATAAAATCCTTCATTTGTAATAAAAGACAAGAAAACACCGTCTTTAACCACTTTATAAGCCCCAAAACACCCCTACAGGTCTAACGTAATCCACACAAGGTCCCATGACGATTCAGCTTCGCTACATCTGAACCTCACAATGCGCGATCATGGAACATGACTGCCCACTGTGAGCTCTAGAGAGAATGAGCATCAGTGGTGACATCACTCAGGATAGTTCCTGTCACAGCTGGAGTCCTCCATCTGTGACCATACTCCCCTCCCCCCTGGCTGGAACTGTCAGTATTAAAGGGCTGGCAGGGTGCGGGTCATGACCCTGCACTTTAACAGTGCCAGTGCCAGCAGTAGGGTGAGGGGTTGTTCTGGATAGAACTCAGGGTTAGGTACTCTGGAAGTGAAATTCCTATCTATTAGTTCAGGAATTTTAGAATTATTTTCAGACAAATCTCTGATTATTTTACTTTTTTGGATGAGTTTTTTGTTCAGACACAGGGTTGTTCGATTGGGTCCAAATTTTCCCCTTCTCTTGCCAATGTCTTTATGGCATGGTGGGAGGAGGAGTACATTTTTACTGATACAAACCCCTTTGAATCTAATATCAATATTTTCCTAAGGTATATTGATGACGTGATAATTGTCTGGGAGGGGGGATTGGAAGACATGAAAAGATTTTTTTATTACATGAACAATAATCCCTGTAATATTTTTTTTACCCATCAAACTGATCCCACTTCAATTTCCTTTCTGGACCTTCAATTGACAGCTAATGCTGGTACTGATAGTGT
Source organism: Anomaloglossus baeobatrachus (assembly GCF_048569485.1). Taxonomy (NCBI): domain Eukaryota; kingdom Metazoa; phylum Chordata; class Amphibia; order Anura; family Aromobatidae; genus Anomaloglossus; species Anomaloglossus baeobatrachus. The sequence goes on along the minus strand of NC_134358.1, from coordinate 320,424,693 downwards.
GGATTGTGACCTATTCAGAAAGGCAACTGCAGGCAACTCCCTATTATATGCCTCTAGTTGCCATCCACGCCATGTCATCAATAATATACCTGTGGGAGAATTCATTAGAGCCAGACGCACATGCACTTCCGAAAGTTCTTACCAGAAGCAATGTGATATTATAAAAAACAGATTAAAAAACAGGGGTTATTCCCCAAAGGTTATTGACCAAGCAAAGCTAGAATCTGAAAAGAAAAACAGAGCGCAATATTTGAAACAAAAATCCACTTCTTTTTCTGTGTCTGCACAAACATCTTCTCAGGTAGTTTTTTCAACCTGTTTTAGTAGTGATTATTATCATGTCATCGATATTGTCAAGAAATTTTTACCTATCTTGCAGGTTGATAACACTTTAAAAAATATTTTGGCTAATGGCGTGATATTTGTGTCTAAGCGCAATTCTACAATAGCAAATCGCATCTCACCTAGTGACCACACAATGCTCAATAAGAATATAAGTCACTGTTCACATAATTGGTTACCCACATTGGGCTCCTACAAATGTGCTCAAAAAAATTGTGGTTTATGTAGGTTCATGCTTAATACCACTAAATTCACATCTTGTGCTAATAATCGAGAATTTACCATTAAGTCCTTTATTAATTGCAGTACCGCTGCGGTGGTCTACATCATCACCTGCACGAGCTGCCACGTCCAGTATGTGGGGAATACCTCCCGTACATTACGCCGTCGCATCTCATAGCCCGTCTATGATATAAACCATACTACTACATGGAGCTTGTCTGCCGCATCTAAACATTTTTTAAATGTGCATGCTGGCAATCTGACATCGCTCAAAGTGAATGCTGCAGAAAAAGTGATCCTCCCTAAAAGGGGCGGCGATTTGACAAAATTGTTACACCGCTGCGAAGCAAAATGGATAATTTTACTTAATAGCAGAATGCCGTATGGGCTCAATGTGAAAAATAAAATTTCAAATGTATTGTAAAAAGTCTCTCATGTGCTACCTACTCAGTCGTGTTTCTACACATGTGATGTCATTTCTCTGTGATTTTCCCCTCCCCCTTGACCTTTTTTAAGGGCTTTTCATTTGAATGGTGTTGTCTCAGACTAAGGAGGTGATCCTCCGAAATGCGTACCTGTTTGATAATTGCCACTTGTTTTTATACATATGGAATGACCTTTTAAATCATTTGGAATAAAGAAATTAGTTTTTTAAAATAATCTGGAACCTGGATGCTGGAAATTCCTTTCTTTATCTATGCTGGGTATCATAATATGGGTGGCCCTACGCCAATTGTTTTCTTTCTTTCTTTATTTTTGCATCACGATACTGACCCGCAGACAGCGCCTGTTATTGGTTGCAGTCAGACGCTGTCACACAGGTTGGGGGCGTGTCTGATTGCAAACAATCACAGATGCCAGGACAGCTGGTGGGCGAGGAAAGCATTGTAAATGGATGAGCAATGATGAGGGGGCCATGAAGTGAAGGAGAAGCCACAGGAGCAGTGTACAGCCGCATGGGAGAAGTGTACAGACACGCCGGAGCCTTGGTAAGTATGAAGCGCTTGTATCATTCTTATTTTCTTTATTTTTCCCTTGTTTTTTTTAATTTGCCCAGTGCCAGATCCAGATCAATATCTAGAATCCTGGGCCTGGGTCCAGCACCTGGGCACCTTTGAAACCGTGTGGATCTGGACTTTTATAGTCCAGGTCTGCCCATCACTTGTAGGGAATTATGCAGGCTCGCATGTTGACGGGGACACGACCCTAGACGTACCAGTACATCCAAGATCGTGAAGGGGTTAAGGACAGAGAGAAAAGCGAAAAATGGTACCTGTAAATTTACTTTCTTTGAGTACAAAGGTAGCACATGCAACACACCATGACTTAGGAAAGTCTGACTGATGGCCCTATCTTGCCGTACTGATCCAAACTAGTTATCCACCTTTTACCGCTTCTCCACCCAAAATAAGACACAGACTGCGTGACATTGGATGTAAAAAGGCCACAGCAGCCTCGTTTATTAACACCAAAATAATCAATAACATTTTATTCATAAATATAGTAATAACTCCATAAAACATAACCACACCAGCAAAGGAGGGGGGGTAAGTGAAGAGTCCCGTTGTACATAATTGCAACACCAGCTCCACCATGTGCCCTCAGCCGCACCACACCGGCTCGAGGACACCCAGCCGAGTGTTGCTCCACCATGTGCCCTCAGCCGCACCACACCGGCTCGAGGACACCCAGCACATTAACATGCCCTGCTGTGACCCAGCACAGCAGGGTCCCACGTTAACATGTCCCTCTGTGACCGAGCACAGCAGGGACCCACCAACCATACCATTGCACCACCAGGGGTAACCCATTCCTGCACTGGGTTCCCCCACGCTCTTTGTGCAATCCACCGACTTCAAATACCCCCCCCCCTTTCCGCCACAGCGAGCACGTATGACACCTTGTACGTGCGAGCCCCACAACCAAAACCCGACCCGAGCCGACTCCTCGGCTCGAGTAACCAATGCTTCGGGACCAATGCCAATCGAGCAAAATGACCCCCAGTAGACCTCACAATGCCAACCTTCACCAAACCACCAGTACAACAAGGTCAGCCGCACCCAAGACCTGCAACTAGCTGACCACACCGTCCGATCCTATGCACCACCTGCGCGACCAGTCCCCAACGAGCCAGCTGAGCCGCCGCCCCCATCTCCATGGAATAGGGGGCAAACTCTGGCTCGTTGAGACCGCAACATTGCAGGCGCCTCCGAAAATTACCCATCAACTGATAATTAAGCAAAGCCAACCATCACTGTTGTAACAAAAGAACCTCCACTGTTTCCCCAACCTCTAACAGATTCCTAAAAACATACCCAGTAACAACTCACTAGGCGGTCACGCTCCTATGAACAACAACACGAGCATGCACCCAGGCAGGAAGAAATGGCCCAAGGCAGTCAGGCCCGATGTCACGGATCAAGCACCCCGGATGCCCCAGCGACCAAGTCTCCTCCACCCACGTGCAGTACCAAAACGCTGTTGTTCCCGTGAACTGTGTGTGATAGCACCAATCCTGAAATTTCCACCTAGCCCAATAGCCAAAAACCAATCCACCCGATGTCACAACAACACGAAACCGAAGACAGTCAAGCCGATCACTGGCCTGAAGAAAAGACCTTAACTATATACCAATGTATCACGATACTCCCGCCACCAGAGGCATTCCCAACACCTAAGTCAGAATACACCCTTCTGACCACCACATATTGCTCAATGCCCCGTAAAAAGGGGCACATGACCACAGTTAATTGTTGGTATCCCCGTGCACTTCGAACCCAAAATCACAACACTACTGTTGCCACACTCTTACCAAAAGCTAATTGTACTCCACGCCCAATCCCCACTGCACTGCAGACTCGACACTACTCACAAAATGAGAGAACAGCAACTCCCACACGACCCGAAGTCCAGGAAAACTCAGACACCACATTTCTCCGGAACTGCAGACACCATAAGCCAGGGCCCACCGTCAAACGTTGCACCCCCCTGGTGCCTGGTGCTTGTCTGCCACTCAGCCTTAAAGCGCCCCAAAACACCCCCCAAAAGGGGCATAGCCCCAGACGATTACCAGGCCCTTAGAACCATAAGAGTCAGTGCCCACCGCACTGGCTTCCCCCGCCATGGCACGCCACCAGCCCAACATTGAGGGAGGTAATGTTATAGTTGCGACCTACTCACACACTACTTCAAATACACCTCACACGCAGCTGCGCCGCACTACGACTGTGTCCCCGTAATACCTGCCAGTCCCGACAAATACGTAAGACCAAATTAACCACCTGGCTATGTAGTGCCGGGAGGGGCTACACCACCGCGTGAGACCAGTCACAGAGCCATCGAAACAACACAACATGCCCCGTGATCTATCCACATATCCAACAAATGGAACAACACCCGCCATCAGCACTGGCTAGCTGGAAAATCCAACAAGTCGCCAACCGGAGGCCCCCGATACCAATAATTCACACACTGGATCACCCAACCCAAATGTCACTCATTCCTCGCACCAACACATTACCCGAGCCCCCCATCCGGGAGCACCAGAAAGAAACACTCTAAGATGAGCCATATACCCATAAGGCAAAGCAGAGCCAGCTATACCCAAAAGAAACCCCCAAGCCTATCGTAAGCGAGAACCACCTTGTCTTTATAATAAACTCCTGCGGAGCTACTATCAACCGCTATAAAGAATGCCGCCCGATACGGTCTGTCAAAAGTTAAGCCGACATCCCTACTAAGAACCACATACCAGTCTGCGCGTATAAAACTTGTTAAAACTGCCCCTGTGCAGACACTACCAGCAGACTCCCGTAACCACCCCATAATACCTGCAGATCATGGAAAGGCCCCAAACGGCACGTGGACCCGTATTCAATAAACCAAACTCGACCACAAAACAGTAGCACGATATACACTGGAACCTAATAATGGCCCGTAACCTGACCTCAGGCATCGGGCCCCAACTAGACGAACCAAACACATCGACTTATCAAAACACATGCTAACTGCAAATACACCCTGGGCATGAAGAAATACCATAGCAGTCCCAGGTTGGCCCAGAAACAGAGGATTATCCAATATTCGGGATGGTTGAGTGCTTATTTTCTAACTATGGGACCGAACCCGAACTATGGACCTCAACAACCAGACATTGAGAAACTATAACACACCCAGCTCCACACAATAAATATGTACGAAAGAAATTGTAAACAAACACTGAAAACCCGAGTACAGGAAAAGGCAACAAAATCGTGCCACTTTTTATTTTTTTTTATTTTTACATTAAAACCGCCAATCACTTCTATTAATAAACGGCTAACCTAGGCACCACATCCAGGTAAATGGCCAATTCCCAGACCCCCGGGGAAGTGTCATAACTGACGCAAGGAAGGACAGATCTCCAAAAGATGTGGTGTCCCAATCATCTCGACCTCTCCTTAACGTCTGGCAGCAACAAAACCATGCCGCGCACCAGTGAACTTGAAAAATACCTCAGTACACACACAACCCCTGTTGGAGAATCGGACCTAGACCGATGCATATAAAAATATAAAACACCCCCTCGTAAAAACGCAACCACCTTCCCCCTCACCTCCAACCAGCAATAGCACACACCCCACTGCAACGCTAAAGAGTAAGCCGCCAAATGCCAATGCACCCCCCAGAACGGGCCACCATCGAACCCTTATCAAATACTATGAACCGCAATAATCCCCAAGCCAAAAGACCCCATGACTATTACATAAACCATGGAACCGCCGTGAACACTGCTATCCACCACCCCTTTGCAAGTATTCGTATCCCCGCCTCAAGCTCTGCCCCACTGCCGACTACCACCTGAATTTAGTCGCGAACCACCATGAAATCAGCCCCAGTCATACAAAAACACCCAGAGAATGCAAGCACAATTACGCCAACCAAAATAAACAATGTCTTCACCTATAGATAGACACACTAGCATGAAAAAAACCCTCAACGCTCATGAAGTGCATAGAAAGGCATCCTGGACCCTGTAACCACTCCCGCACAAAATTCAACGCCGTCCACAGGGCCCCCAACCTCCTGACCAACCGTGCACCATTCCGAAACCCACTGACAAACAAACTACCACCCTATTGCACCCGAAACCATACGTATCAACACCCTTACCACCCACCATAATCCAAGCATTAATACAAGGTTTTAAGTGAGCCTTAAACTTACTAGGCTGACTCCATGGAATCCCATGGAACAGCCGTCACGTGTCCTCCGTGTCGAGCTCCGCCATCTTCTCCACGGGTAAATGCAGGTTGCAGCCCTCCAGAGCCGCAACGCAAGCGATCGGACTGACTGTCCATCCGGGGACGCTTGCAAAAGGTCACCGGCTCGGAGCCAGAACTTGGGGGGTGGTGCGCTCCAGCCGCACATCCGCCAGCTGGAAACAAATCTGTTACAAGAACCCTGCGCAACTGCGCAGGCCACACCTCCTAAATCTTGCACCGAGTGCCGGGGGCCCGTGAAGGCAACGCCGGACCACGTGACCGCGCCACGGGTCACGCAGTCGCACCACCCATGGCGTCACGCCAAACCCCCGCACCGTAGCCTGCCTGCAACGCTGCCGAATTATGTTCTGCCGCCTGACTGCTGACCTGACCCTACGCGGCTGCGCAGGCCGCGCTTTCCGGAATATGCAGACGATCACATGACAAGTCCAGCTCCGGCTCAGCCCTGCCGTCCACTGACCCCCCAAGCCAGCGCTAGACATGCCGCCACTGTTCACTGCACCCTGCTCAGCCATTCTAGCTAGATCTCCGGTGGTAGCAGATGACCACGATGCCAGGGGAATGTGATTGCGCCGCCAGACCACGCATCACGCCCTGGGTCACATGGCCGCGCTACCCATGGTGTCACGCTGACCCCTGTGCCATAACAGAAGGAAAGGTAAAAGGGCTGGTGATGGCACTTACCATCCCACTACCGCCCGCACTGCTGCTTGACTGCCGTCCAGGTCCGCAGTTTCCGCTCCATCTTCCTATAACAGGTTAGTGTGGTAATCTGCCATGGGCCCTCATCAGCTCCCTTCCTTAAGCTCCTTCTGCGACCAAGCCCTGTGAAAATGGGCCGCAGCAGCTCCGGGTGTGCTAACCTGGCCTGCGCTGTCGCGCAGGCTGCACTTCCAGGTTCAGTGCCGCACCGCCCAGCCATGTGACCGTGATGTCAGGATGCCGGAAGCACGTGACAGCGACACCGAACCACGTGACCGTGCCCCGGGTCATGTGGCTGCGTCACCCTGGTGACCCCGCGCCGTAGGAAAGGTATTGAGGCCGGTGACATCACTCACCACCTCGCTGCCGGGCTCATCGCAGCGTCGCTCCCCCGCCATTTACCGATACCGATGCATCTGCCAACCTGGATCCAGCCTCCATCGCCGGAGGGGTCCTGCTAGGCTTCCGGTCCAGAGCGCCATCTGGAGTCGGGTCCCGTAGACGGTTGGACCTCCTCCAGCACCCGTCCGCCGTCCACCGCGTGCCCCGGAACCAGCGCCGCTCCGCCACAGCCGACATCCTCCTGGACAGGGGCCACCTCCTCGGACCATCCTGGATTCCACGACAATTCCAGACGTCTTCCAGGTAGTGAATGAGCCTCCCACCTCATAATTCGGCCCTATATATACTCCCCTACAACTGACAACCCCCTGACCAATTACACAGCCCCACAGCCCTTATGACTCAACCTCCCACTTTTCCCGCACTTTTCCTACACCTTAAACCCTTGCTAACCCTCAGGCCTAGCATCCCTCCTCAGTCATGTTGCCCTCCCTTGAGCCCCTTCAGGGCAGGCGTCCGGGCTTTTCTTTATCCTGAGGCTATTATATTGGCAAATGGTAGTATTATAGGTGGTACTTTATGTTCCCTATTTACAAAACATCTCCGCACTGAGCATGGTTTGCTAAATAAATAATCTGCAATGGATAACCATATGATTAACCAGATGGATGTCCTCATTGGAAATACTATAGTTTTTAGTAGTGAGAATATATTTGTCTGGGATTTCCCCAGTGGAATTATGAAGCTGAATTTTAGAATAAACCACTGTGTTGGAATTAGATGGGGTACAAATGACCCACATAGCTGTACGTACAATTTTAAGAAATATGTTTAATTTAACATAAAACTTAAAAAAAACCATTACAAAATAAACACAATATCTCCAATCAGTTATACAAATGTCTCATTAATTAGAGGGAACGCACTGCCTATGAAACCTTGATGATCATGTGAAGAAATTAAATGTCTAGAAATGGAGAAATTAATACTATTTTAAAATGTAGCTATAGGAAGAGAAGAGGGCAATATTGTAGTACTGACGCATAGTTCTAGCTTGTAGTCCTATAATAGATATATTAAAAATTTCTATTCTATTTCCAGTTTTTTTATAAACCTGCATTTATTTATTATGCTTTCCTTATAAAGCACAATTAATTTTATAGCATTTTATAGACATCATGATTGTCCCCATGGGGCTCATAATCTAAATTATCAGTGTTTTTTTTAATCCACACAAACATGGAGAGAACATACAAACACCTTGCAGATTTTGTTCTTAGTGAGGTTTGAACCCAGGACCCCAGTGTTGAAAGGAATAATGCTAACCACTAAGCCACACTTCATTCTAATTCTATTGGACTGCAGACTTCTGAATCCTGGCACCATGTGGTCAGATCGAACGTTCATGTGACCACGAGTAGGTAACTTGCATTCATACAGTCCGGTGATGACTTGACGGACTCCGATTGTTTCACTGCACTTGTATTTCGAACAGCCAGACACATCGAACTGAATTGTGCAAACCACATATTTGCCATGTCTTGCAACTTTGACAATTATTTTTGTTATTTTAGTTTTTTTACAAACTTGTTTTATAAAATCTTCTGTACTATAGGTTGCATGGCTTTATGATTCGTGACTATCATCCGTGTTCTACTTTTGGAGTTTCTTTTAATATTATGCTCGACAAATGCAGCTAGCATTGAAATTAAATGAAAATGAAAACTAGCACTGCAAAGAGTAAGGGTGATATGGCCAATATTGATTTGAATACAAATTGTGTTAATTTGTCAATAATGCCCGAAAAACAAATGATGATATCAACCAGGCTAATTGGCCTTCACATCTTGAAAATAATTTTAATGAATATTTCAAAGCAAGAAGCTTTTCATTGACTTAGCTGAAATAAATCAATACATTTCTACTTGTTATGTAACAAGTTTAATCTTCATTTCTACTTTTCTAGTCTTTACTTTAGTTTCATGAGGATTTACATCTATTTGGTGTGTTAAGGCAACTATTAATGTTTAGTAAGGCCTTAAAGGGATATCTAAGCAAATTATCACCTCTACACTGGTCAGGAAGAGTTGAATTGAGCAAAAAGTTGCACAGGCAATCCATTCAAGTTGATGGTACTGACGAAGATAGCCTTAAGCTGAACTGTGCTATCTTTATATTTCTAATGCTACTATGTACTTTGAATAGAGTGACAGTGTATGCAGAATGTGAATGCTCCATTCAACTCCTATTTGTTGTTGAAGTTTTTCCCACAGGAAGTGTAGCGCCCCACGAGGCAAGCGGTTAAAACTACTCGTCCCCGGGCCGTTTCAGGTCGGGTCAGGTGTTGTCACGGGGTGGCCTTGCCCGGTTCCGTTGCCCCGAGGCATACAGTTAAATGGTGGTGGAGGGAAGCGGGATATTTAGAAAAGAGTTTGTCGTGACGCCACCTGTAATAGGTGGCCAGGGAATCCGGGTTCCTCTCCAGAGCAGGTGTTAAGGCAACCAGGATGGTGTCTGTCGCTTCCCACAAGCAGAGCGGGACCCGGGTGGATAATGAGAGTAGTAATGGCCATTGGTGCCTAAACGCTGGGTGGCGGCGCCGGTTAGGATGAGCTAACACAGTCTCTGCGGGTTCAGGGTGTACTTTACTCACAACTTCAGCTGCCAGCCCAGTCACACTGGTCCCTGCCAGGTCGATCCCGGATCCGCAAAAGGTCAGCACCGGTCTGGTAGTCCATGGGCCCTTCCTCACTGCGCTCTATAGTGCGGATCCCTGTGGCTTGAAGCACTTAGAGTCCCTTCCGTACTAGGTAGAGTACTGATCTAGGCCCCGGGAGTCCTATATGCCACCTGGCTCTGGAAACTTGTGTGGTCGAAGAAGCGTGGAACTTCTCCATCCGGCAGAATCTGGTGATGCAACATGGAATTACACCACCCTAGGGTGCTGCATCCTGAACAGCGCTGGCCCCAGGGGAACTGACACGGTATCCTCCTCAGTGACCTTTAAACTCCTATGTCCCACAGGAGCTACCAGGAAAGATGTCTGCTCACTGTCACTCCTGCTGGAGAACTCCCTGATTAAGTAAACTATGTGTGTGACTCCTAACTCCCCCTGGTGGCTGCTCCTCCCCCTACCCAGGTCCTAAGCTAGAGGATTGGGGCCCCTGTTGTGAGGCATCCTGTAAATGCCACACTGTTGGAAACCCCCTTTATACCCGACCCTAGCCCAGTCCCCAGTGGGGAAGGGGCAACCCATGTGTGTATGTGGTTGTGAATGATGAAACCGGTACCGACCTCCTTTTGGATCCATGATCTGCACCACACCCTGAGTGGGGTGCAGTACCCTGTGGCGACCTGAGCCTCAGGTGCGCCACAAGAACTCAGAAGAGAAGAGGAGGCACAAGTAGTGTGACCAATACTTATATAACAATTAGCACTCATTCATAAATACCCCTTCAATTTTTTTTACTACACGGAGGCACATCAGTAGCCAAGAACATGTCAGATAAGACATTGCCATTAACATCCTTATCTAACGCTGGTTTCACATCAGCGTTTTCCTGCCGCACTGCCAGATCCGGCATAAGTGTAGTACAGTTCAATACAGTTCACTGGCAAGCTCCGGGCACATGCGGTTATGTGACCGGAGCATGTGACAGCATGTGACCGAGGCTTGCCGCACTGTCTGTGAACTGTATTGAACTGTACTGTACTTGTGCCGGATCTGGCAGGGCAGCAGAAAATCGCTGATGTGAAACCGGCGTAAGACAGCAAAATGTGCTTACAGTTCCCATTCCAGACAAGATCACTAATGGTCTTGTCTTTGGCTAGATTACATCTAAAGGCATGACTGCAGCGGGAGCATGCTGTAGCTAACAAGTCACTATCACGGCCTGCCTTGTCAGAGGTTGTGCTAGAGCTGTAGTTGTTAAAAGGTAAAGATATTGTTATTCCCAAGAAAGCAACCTTTCGTAGTCCCAAAATTTAAAACAAGACACAAATGTTTTGGGGGATAGTATTGAGAAAACAATTATTCCACTATTGGTATTGTTTGTTTGGGCTAAAAAGGAGGTTGGGTGCTCAGTACTTATGGCTTCTTGCTTAATTATGGTACTCAACTACACCAACAGTGTTAGGCACTTTATATGAATCTGCAATTAGATAGAGAGAACACCTCTCTTTTTAATCATTAGTGTTAAACTGCCTACCATTCTGACCTTGATATTGGATTAACCCATTCTGGCATAATGTCATAGAAAACCAACACTTTAAAAAATATATTTTCTTAAAATTACCCCATAAAATTAAAAATATGAATAAAAAAAAATATATATATATATATATATATATATATATATATATAAATAAATACAATTCACATTACTAATTTGAGAGATTGAAAACAACTTAATGACTTTAATCCACCAAATCAGGTGAGCATATCAGGTCGATCAGGAACGGAATTGGAGCCACTAAATTAATAAGCATATGAAAGAAAAATACGGTTCAGATCCTTTGTTGTTAAGGTTTATAGGACTGGAAAGGATTAATTTACCTGAAATAGGGGGAGATCTCCAAAAGCTGCTCTTATGGGGGGAAGCAAAGTGGATACTGCGCTTGGAAGCCCAAGGTTCACTAGGCTTCAATGAGAGAAATGATCTGTCAGTTTTTTTATAGTAGTTTTATTTTCAGAACTTTTTTGCATTAATGTATTTGTATAAATTTGTTGTATTGTGTAAGACACGTAGTGATGATTTGATTTTTAATTATTATTTGTGTTTTGTGTTAAGACCTCATTTGTACTGGCTTATGCTAATTGATTACTTATCACTAGAAGTCCCGAAAGAGGGTCAAATGACCCTTAGGGGTACTTCTCACATAGCGAGATCGCTAGCAAGATCACTTCTGAGTCACGGTTTTTGTGACGCACCAGTGACCTCATTAGCGATCTCACTGTGTGTGACACTGAGCAGCGACCTGGCCCCTGCTGTGAAATCGCTTCTCGTTACACACAGTGCTGGTTCATTTTTTGGACGTTGCTCTCCCGATGTGAAGCACACATTGCTGTGTTTGACAGCGAGAGAGCAATGATCTGAATGTGCAGGGAGCAGGGAGCCGGCTTCTGACACCCTACGGTAAGCTGTAACCAAGGTAGATATCGGGTAACCAAGCAAAGTGCTTTGCTTGGTTACCCGATATTTACCTTGGTTACTAGCGTACGCCGCTCTCAGGCTGCCAGTGCCGGTTCCCTGCTCCCTGCACACATAGCCAGAGTACACATCGGGTAAATAAGCAAAGTGGTTTGCTTATTAACCCGATATGTACTCTGGCTAGGAGTGCAGGGAGACAGCGCTAAGCGGTGTGCGCTGGTAGCCAAGGTAAATATCGGGTAACCAAGCAAAGTGCTTTGCTTGGTTACCCGATATTTACCTTAGTTACCAAGCGCGGCATCGCTTCCTCGTTCGCTGCTGGCTGGGGGCTGGTCACTGGTCGCTGGGGAGATCTGCCTGATTGACAGCTCACCAGCGACCATGTAGCGACGCCAAAGTGTGACAGTACCCTTAGTCCAAACTGAATAGAACTAACTAGAAACTAAATGGCTAAACTCAATGGAAAAAAACAACCTCCTGTGGTGCGACAGTAATGGCCTTAATCACAGAACAAAAGACGGTGATTATAGGATGTTAGCTAAAATCCTTCAGGTCATTCGACCCGTCTCTGGGTTCCAAAGGTAGAAATGTTAAATGACCCCTCTCTGGGACTTCTAGTGTTATGGGTAAATCTGATGTCAGTATGAAGGTGTGGAACAGTAGAAGCGTGCTAGCCATGCAAAATGGCTGTTGTCTGTTCGCTCTGAGCCTCCAATCTCCTGCCTTGCCTGGACTTTTAGTGTGAGTAATAAAGTCAGATTTTTTTAATTAAGGGAACATGGGTGCCCTTTTGTGTCTTCTTCCATTTTTGGTGTATCTTGGTTATTTATCGGCGTACGTTGAAGTCCTTTATAACTTCCAGATCGTTTCCTTGAATCTCAAATGTGTCCAGGTCTAACCTAGCAGTAGTTAATCTTTTTGTATTGAGTAGGAGTCCCATGTTCGAGCTTTTCATTTTGACACTCCATAATAATTTCTTCATTCCATCTAAGGTTGTTGTATCATTTGAGTATTTAAGATTGTTTATGATTCGAATAGCAATTTTGATTCCTTCATTTTTTTTGGCAATTCCAGACTTCCTGAAAATAGCATCTGCATATAAATTGAAGAGAAATGGTGACACACTATCTGATACGGGTGTGTCATGGTTGACAGACATTCCTGTGGCGTCCGGCCGTAGAAGATCACTGCGTTTGGTTATACAAACTGCTCCCTAACATTCTACTCTTCCTTCTGTGGTATAAATAGAAACCTATGTATCCTCTCAGTTTGAGGTTATCCTTTTCCTTTTAGCTTCACCTCTCAGCTGGGAATCCTCATCACTACCCCTTGTGTCTTTAAATACATTCATTTACCTTTGATGCTTGTTTGTTTATTTTAGAGTTACATTTCTATATGGTCTTGAGTGCAAGCAGTCAGCTGGTAATCATGTGCAGAAACATTGTTGTATCTTGCTGTGCTGCCCCCGTGCCAGCAGCCGGGCTGCTCGGATGCGGATCCGCGGTGGCTTGAGTGGTCTCCGGACCCGGGGGTCGTGCGGCCACTCAAATGAAGGGGGTATTTACAGGGGATTGTGTTAAAGTTTGTGACGCCACCCGTGGTATGTGGTAATTTGGAGTAACACCGCTGCGGTTGGGAGTACCCGGGGTGATGGCATGGAGGAGCCAGGTGTTAGAACCCTACACGGATAGGGGAGAATGCCCCGGGACTCAGTGATGGTGTTTGGGGGTGCCGTGGGGAGCGAAGGGGTCACTTTTGTACTCACTCAGTCCAGTAAGCTGACACCGACAAGTGTGGGAGCTTGCTCTCAGGGTTCACGCTTAGGATTTTCTGGACCGTTTGAGTGGAAAGTCCTATCCCCCTCATTGCGCTAGTACCCCGATTTTGGAGGGGGTGGAGACCGGATCTTGAAGGCTCCGTTCTCGTCGGGTAAATTGTCAGGGTCCACGTACCCCGTCGTGCCCTGGTCCCAGCCTGGTGATGGTGCAAGGCTGCCGGCTGTCCTCCTCGACAGTTCCGTGTCCCTTGCCATGATCCCCTGCGACCGGGGGTCCAGTTCCTCTAAGCCCAGACCACCGTCTGCTACCTAGATGGCTTCTTAGGAGCCCGGCTCCTGACCTCCTCTCTCCTTCACTTCCAATATACTTCTCCTCTCTACTCCTACTACTGACACTCCTGACCTCCCCTAACCAACCCCCAAGTGGGCGACCCTATTCTACTCAGGCCGTCCACTGGTGTGTCTGGTGGGTGTGGTGCAGAGTGAACCTACGACTTTAATTAGCTATGAAACACAACAAAAAGAACTGGAGATTAAATGGCTAGGGTAAAAATAGTTATTTTATTGGTTATTGTAATTAATATAGATAGAAATATATAGAAAAAACACACACAATTAAAAACAAGGTGCTGTAGATCTTCAAGGAAAAGAGAGGGGGAGGGATAGGGAATGGAAAACCAACCATTTTTTCAGAAAAGTGAAAAAAATACATATTGTAATCTAATTTTACACAAAAGGTTGGTACATAAAATGAGAATAATGGGGATAGGGGAAAATATGTGTAACTGGGTTAAAAACTGGCTCAGTGATAGGAAACAAAGGGTGGTTATTAATGGTACGTACTCGGACTGGGTCTCAGTTCATAGTGGGGTACCACAGGGGTCAGTATTGGGCCCGCTTCTTTTCAACATATTTATAAATGACCTTGTTGGGGGCATGCGGAGTAGAATTTCAATATTTGCAGATAACATTAACAGTGCCACAGGTGATGTGTTCTCTGATGTCAAAGCACCTCTGACCATCACTTGTTTTGAAGGTGGAGCTGCGAGGGATATTGGCACAGGAGACACAGCGACCGCAGGGGAAACAGCCTTTAGTTGGACCCCTGGAACCAAAGGGGTTGGTGGGTTTTTGTGGGACATAATAACTCCTAATCAGGTAGTCTTTCAAATTCTTGCCCCTTTTGGCCACCATCAGAGGATTCGCAGGGAGGAGAGATTTTAGAGATGGGTCCGATTGTAACACTGGCCAGTGTTTAAGAAAAATACCTCTTATATCATCCCACCTCTCATTATAGGTTGAAATAAACCTTATCTGTTCAAGATTTTCATCCTCCTCACTGTTCTTGTTGCATAACAATTCACGTCTTGGTGTCACTCTCGCCCGATTGTATGCTTGTTTGAGGCATCTTGAACTATACCCCCTCTCTCTGAAGCTGGATCTCAGATCCCCAGCATGCTTTTCAAATGAACGGTCTGAGGAGCAGATACGCTTGACCCTAAGATATTGGCCAGTAGGGAAGGCTCTAATAGTGGAGTATAGGTGGGCAGAGGAGGCATGCAGCAATGAATTGACCGATGTTTCCTTCCGATATACCTCTGTCTGCACCATCCCAAGATTATCAACATTAATTTTAATATCTAAAAACTCCACTCTATTTTGGCTGTATTTATTTGTCAATTTAATATTGTACGTATTCTGATTGAGCTGGCCCATGAATTCCTCAAGTGATGTGGAAGTACCCTGCCAGATGAATAGCAAATCATCTATGTACCTCACCCACAACTGCACCTTGGATGTGGCCTGTGCCCCCCTGTCACCGAACAAACCCCTCTCCCAGTAGCCGAGAAAGAGGTTTGCGTACGAGGGCGCACAGACCGCACCCATTACGGTGCCTTGTCTCTGTAAATAATATCTGTCCCTAAAAATAAAATAGTTGTGGGTGAGTACAAACTCGAGGAGCTCAAGAACCAACTCACAGACCCGTGCATCCCAACTACTTGTTCTTAAATAAAAACGTACCGCCCTCAGACCGTACTCATGTTCAATGCTCGTGTATAGGGATTCGACATCCGCAACGACAAGAAAAGTATCCCCCTCCATATGGATCCCATCAATCCTATTTAGTGCCTCGGTCGTGTCCCTGATGTATGATGGTAACATCTCAACCAGGGGCTTCAGATAGTAATCGATGAACTGGCAGACAGTGCTACACAGTCCATCCACCCCAGAGACGATGGGTCGACTGGGCGGATTGATGGGATCCTTGTGGATCTTCGGCAAGAGGTAAAAAGTTGGCACCCTAAGGGACTTCAGGTATAGGCCATCAAAGACTTTCTTAGATATTCTTACAGATGCATTGAATCAAGGGATAATAAGGTATAACTGAGCTGAGAAAGCCACTGATGGACATGAGGATAGTTTCTCATATGTTGCTCTATCCTTTAACTGACGATGAGCCTCCCCCTCATATCTATCAACCGGCCACACCACTATATTGCCCCCCTTATCTGCCACTTTGAAGACAACATCATCCATTCTCTGGAGGTCACTCAGTGCCCTCCTCTGAACCCTAGTGAGGTTGTCTCCAGAGCGGCGTGACGATATTTTTTGTAAGTCCTCCGTAACAAGTTTGGTAAATATTTCCACAGCAGGACATAATGATAAAGGGGGGCAGGTCGTTGAATTCAGTAATATAGATTTGGGAAACTCACCGCCAGTTTGAACTGTCCCCCCAAGTGGGCGACCCTATTCTACTCAGGCCGTCCACTGATGTGTCTGGTGGGTGTGGTGCAGAGTGTACCTAGGACTTTAATTAGCTGATGTAGGCAACACCATGTAGTTGGGGACCCATAACCAAGAAAGAGGTTGATATTGCACTGGAGGGCAGATTGTACAATACCCTGTGACGACCTGATAGTCCAGGGGCGTCACGTTGCTGTATCTCTTCCTGAGTTATCTTAAACATGAGTTGTTTGTTTACTTTCCCCTGTTTGTGTTCCTTGTGTGTTCTATACAACTTAGCGGGGTTGACTAAATACTCATCATATCCATTCCTTACCAAGGACCAAGTTCAGGGTGTTGTGAATGTTAGTTATGTCTTGGCTGCTGGGAGGCTCCCTCTGGTGGCCAGGAAGGGTTTGGATAGAGACCAGGTGTGTTGTGCAGTGGGTGTTTCCTTTCCTAACTCTCTGCCTATTTAAGTCCTGGTCTGATTGCAGGCTGTTGCCGGATGTCAGTTGTTCTTTGTATCTCTAGCCTGCTTAATCCTGCTCTACACCACATCCACTCCAGATAAGTTCTTGCTCTTTATTTATTGCCTGGTTCTTTTGCTTATTTGGGTTTGTCATTTGTTGTGGTTGGTTTCAGTTTATTTCCTTCCAGGGATTTTCCCCCTCAGTGGATTGTTGAGGAACTCCCTGCAGTTCTGTGTGGAGTATAGCTCCTTTGGGTCCATGTGTTTATGGCTTGTTGAATTTGTTATAATTCTTGTTTTTTGTTCATTGGTATGACAAGGGCACCTGGTATAGGACGGAGTTCAGATCGAGCGATCTGAGGGCCTTTTTGTACTATCAGGAAGTTGGTATTTTGCAGGGTTTTTCTCTGGCTACCATCAGTCCCTTTCCTGTCCTTTCCTATTTTAGTCAGCGGGGGCCTCACCTTTTGCTAATCCTGTCATCTACCTGTGTATTGTGTTTTTCCTATATCACCGCAGTCTTTGAATGTGGGGGGCTTGCTATTCTTGTCTATTTTCTGAGGCAGAGTTATTCATCTTTCCTACCTCTAGGATGGTTAGTTCTCCGGCTGGGTTCGCGGTGCACAGGATGTTAGTTCACCCCTCGGCTACTTCTAGTTGTGTTGATTAGTAAGGGGATGGCGGCCAGATTAGTTGGCAATGCTCTTGTCACCTTTTTGCCAATGATTTGTGGTGATCTTCCATGGTTCCGGATCATAACAGTACATCCGGCCAAACAAATTTAACCCCTTCAGCCCCAAGCCTATTTTGACCCTAAAGACCAGGCCATTTTTTGCAATTCTGACCAGTGTCATTTTATGAGGTTATAACTCTGGAACGCTTCAGCGGATCCCGGTGATTCTGAGATTGTTTTTTCGTGACATATTGGGCTTCATGTTAGTGGTAAATTTAGGCCGATATTTTTTGCATTTCTTTGTGAAAAAAACGGAAATTTCGCGAAAATTTTGAAAATTTTGTAATTTTCAAACTTTGAATTTTTATGCTCTAAAACCAACGAGACATATGACACCAAATAATTAATAAATAACATTTCCCACATGTCTATTTTACATCAGAACAATTTTGGGAAAAAAAAAAAATTTAAGGAAGTTATAGGGGTTCAAAGTTTATGAGCAATTTCTCATTTTTACAACAAAATTTACAAAGCCACTTTTTTTAGGGACCACATCACATTTGAAGCAATTTTGAAAGGTCTACATGACACAGAACACCTAAAAGTGACACCATTCCAAAAACGGCACCCCTCAGGCTACTCAAAACCACATTCAAGAAGGTTATTAACCCTTCAGGTGCTTCACAGTAACTAAAGCAATGTGGAAGGAAAAAATGAACATTTTACTTTTTGCAACAAAAATGTTAATTTAGCCTCAAATATTGCATATTCACAAGGGTAGCAGGATTAAATGAACCCCCAAAATTTGTTGGGTAATTTCTACTGAACACGCAGATACCTCATATGTGGCGAAAAACCACTGTTTGGGCGCACTGCAGGACTCGGAAGGGAAGGAGCGCCATTTGACTTTTTTGAACAGAAAATTAGCTGGAATCGTTAGCCGCACCATGTTGCGTTTGGAGAGCCCCTGAGGTGCCGAAACAGTGGAGCTCCCCCACATGTGACCCCATTTTGGAAACTAGACCCCTCATGGAATTTATCTAGATGTTTATTGAGCACTTTGAGCCTCTGGGGGCTTCACAAAAGTTAATAGAGTTGAGCTGTGAAAATAAAAAAAAATTTTTTTACCACAAAATTGTTACTTCAACCAGGTAGCTTTTTTTTTCACAAGGGTATCAGGAAAAATTGCACCATAAAATGTATTGTGCAATTTCTCCTGAGTACACAGACACCTCATATGTGGTGGAAATAAAATGTTTGGGCGCACAGCAGGGCTCGGAAGGCAAGGAGTGTCATTTGACGTTTCAAACGCAAAATTGTCTGGGATAATTAGCGTATTCCATGTTGCGTTTGGAGACCCCCTGAGGTGCCGAAACAGTGGAGCTCCCCCACATGTGACCCCATTTTGGAAACTAGACCCCTCATGGAATTTATCTAGATGTTTATTGAGCACTTTGAGCCTCTGGGGGCTTCACAAAAGTTAATAGAGTTGAGCCGTGAAAATAAAAAAATTTTTTTTTACCACAAAATTGTTACTTCAACCAGGTAGCTTTTTTTTTCACAAGGGTATCAGGAAAAATTGCACCATAAAATGTATTGTGCAATTTCTCCTGAGTACGATGATACCTCATATGTGGTGGAACTCAAATGTTTGGGCGCACAGCAGGGCTCGGAAGGCAAGGAGCGTCATTTGACGTTTCAAACGCAAAATTGTCTGGGATAATTAGCGTATTCCATGCTGTTTGGAGACCCCCTGAGGTTCCGAAACAGTGGAGCTCCCCCACATGTGACCCCATTTTGGAAACTAGACCCCCATGGCATAGAAAAAAAAAAACAGCGGAAGATGGGGGGGGGGCGGCAGATGGGGCGGCAGCAGATGGGGGGGCAGCGGCATATAAAGGGAGCATCTGTGATTGTGAGACGGCGGCTGGGATAGGGTGGGGGCGGATGGGAGAGGGCGCAGTGGATGCAGGAGCGGCAGAGGATGGGGGGAGGGGGCATGGGAGGTGAGATTGGGGATAGTTACCCTACAGGATGGATCTAGGCAGCTGGATCACAGGAGATGAAGAAGGCAGCAGATCGGGGAGGGTGAGAGGTGGGGGAGGGAGCGCAGCGCAGATCATGGAGGAGACAGGTGAGCAGAGCACAGATCACGGAGGAGACAGGTGAGCAGAGCACAGATCACGGGGGTGAGAGGTGGAGGGAGAGTGGACAGCAGATCACGGGGGTGACAGGGGAGGGAGCACAGATCACGGCGGTGACAGGGGAGGGAGCGCACATCACGGCGGTGACAGGGGAGAGAGCGCACATCACGGCGGTGACAGGGGAGGGAGCGCACATCACGGCGGTGACAGGGGAGGGAGCGCACATCACGGCGGTGACAGGGGAGGGAGCGCACATCACGGCAGTGACAGGGGAGGGAGCGCACATCACGGCGGTGACAGGGGAGGGAGCGCACATCACGGCGGTGACAGGGGAGAGAGCGCACATCATGGCGGTGACAGGGGAGGGAGCGCACATCACGGCGGTGACAGGGGAGGGAGCGCACATCACGGCGGTGACAGGGGAGGGAGCGCACATCACGGCAGTGACAGGGGAGGGAGCGCACATCACGGCGGTGACAGGGGAGGGAGCGCACATCACGGCGGTGACAGGGGAGGGAGCGCACATCACGGCGGTGACAGGGGAGGGAGCGCACATCACGGCGGTGACAGGGGAGGGAGCGCACATCACGGCGGTCCACTGTGATTGGAGAAATCGGTCACAAGGCCGATCTCTCCAATCAGAGCATTGGAGCTGGAGGAGGGTGATCCAGTGAGGTCACCCAGCTCCAGCCAATGGCCAGTGCTACAGCTGCACTGGCCAGGGCTAGATTTCAATGTTTCAGTCATTTTAAATGGCTGGAACATTACAGTGGCTGTGATTGGTTGAGCGGCGTTCGTCAGCCAATCACAGCCTCCGTAGGTCCGGGGAGGAGGCACCACCCCTCCTAAGGTCAGGAACAGGTCCCCTCCTCCCCGAATCTGCGGTTTTTGTTAACATATTGCAGTCACCGGAGGCTCCGGTGCCGCGATTCCGCCATGACGGAAAGATCCGTCCTTGGTCGTTAAGGCCCAGGGCACAAGGACGGATCTTTCCGTCCATTTTCGTGAAGGGGTTAAAGGGTACTCTTAAGAGGGAAAAAAAAAGCTGCTGAGAATTTTTTTTTGGGTGTTTTTCCTCTTCTTCTTTGGGTTCTGTGGAAGATTCCTTTTGTCTAGCATGGATGAATTGGGTGAGCGTGTTGCTCATCTTGATGCTAAGGTTCGTCATATAGAGTCTTATCTTGCACAGACTCCCCTTGCAGAGCCTAAAATTCCCGTTCCTGAATTTTTTTCGGGAGATAGGTCGAGATTTTTGAGCTTTAAAAATAATTGTAAATTATTTTTTGACCTGCGCCCTAAGTCCTCAGGGAATCCCGTACAGCAGGTTAAGATTGTCATCTCCTTGCTGCGTGGTGACCCTCAGGACTGGGCCTTCTCTTTAGCGTCTGATGATCCGACTCTCAATGATGTGGACTCCTTTTTTCAGGCCTTGGGATTATTATATGACAAACCCAATATTGTGGACCAAGCAGAAAAGGTCTTGTTGTCCTTAACTCAGGGTTTGGATTCTGCAGAAACGTTTTGTCAGAAATTTCGTAAGTGGGCGGTCCTTACCAAATGGAATGATGATGCGCTTGCGGCTCTTTTTCGCAAGGGTATTGCAGATGCTGTGAAGGATGTAATGGTAGGATTTTCCGTCCCTTCTGGTCTTGATGCCTCTATGACCTTGGCCATTCAGATTGATAGGCGTTTACGTGAGCGCAGGAAGATACCTGCTGGTTTTGTGCCTGTGGAACAGCCTTTGGAGCCTATGGAGTGTGATAGGGTCCTTTCTAATGCTAGTCGGCAGGGGTTCAGATGGAAGAATAGACTGTGCTTCTATTGTGGAGACGCTTCTCATAACACCTCTGTCTGCCCTAAACGTGAAAGGAGATTGGCTACTTCTGTTACTGTGGGTTCTTTGCAACCAAAGTTTCTTTTGTCTGTCACATTAATTTGCTCATTGTCTTCCTTTTCTGCATTTGCCTTTGTGGACTCAGGGGCAGCGCTCAATTTGATGGATTTTGGGTTTGCTAGGGATTGTGGTTTTCCCATGGTTCCTTTGCAAACTCCTATTCCTTTAAGAGGCATTGATGCTACCCCTTTGGCAGAACATAAACCCCAATTTTGGACCCAGGTGCCTATGAGAGTTGCACCAGCGCATCAGGAAACTTGTACATTTTTAGTATTGCATAATCTACAGGATACCTTGGTACTGGGATTTCCGTGGTTGCAGACCCATAATCCGGTTCTTGACTGGAGATCCTTGTCGGTAGCTAGTTGGGGTTGTCAAGGTTTGCATCAGGACCTTTCCGTGTCGTCCACGTCTGCTCAGGCAGTTGATGTTCCGGCTTTCTTGTCTGATTTCCGTGATGTATTTAATGACCAGGAATCTGATTCTCTGCCCCCACACTGGGACTGTGACTGTGCCATTGAGTTGGTGCCCGGTTGTAAATTTCCCAAGGGGCGAATTTTCAACTTGTCTGTGCCCGAACATGATGCCATGCGGTCATACATCAGAGAATCATTGGAGAAGGGGCACATTCGGCCCTCATCTTCTCCTTTGGGTGCTGGCTTCTACTTTGTTGCTAAGAAAGATGGTTCATTGAGGCCTTGTATTGATTACCGTCTTCTTAATAAAATTACGGTCAAATATCAGTACCCTTTGCCTCTGATGACTGATCTGTTCTCTAGAGTGCAGAGTGCCAAATGGTTTACGAAACTGGATCTCAAGGGTGCGTATAATCTCATCCGTATTAAGGAGGGTGATGAATGGAAGACGTCTTTTAATACTCCTGAGGGGCATTTTGAGTACCTAGTGATGCCTTTTGGGCTCACTAATGCACCCTCCGTCTTCCAGGCCTTCATGAATGATATTTTTCGGGACCTTATTGGTAAATGTTTGATTGTGTATTTGGATGACATCTTGATTTCTTCTGATGATTGGAACTCTCATGTGGGGCAAGTACGGGATGTTTTTCAGATACTTAAGGATAATGCACTGTACGTTAAGGGGTCAAAGTGCCTCTTTGGGGTGCAAAGCATTTCCTTTTTGGGCTTCATCCTGTCTCCCTCCGCTATTGAAATGGACCCGGTTAAGGTTCAGGCTATTTACGACTGGGTGCAACCGACTTCTCTAAAATCCCTGCAGCGGTTTTTGGGGTTTGCTAATTTTTACCGTAAATTTATAGCCAATTTTTCTGCCATTGTCAAACCTCTGACAGATTTGACAAAGAAGGGAGCTGATGCTGAGCATTGGACCCCTGAGGCTATTGTGGCTTCCAGGAGCTTAAAAAGCGATTCACTTCTGCCCCAGTTCTGCAGCAACCTGATGTGTCTCGCCCATTTCAAGTTGAGATCGATGCCTCAGAGATCGGAGCAGGTGCTGTTCTGTCTCAATGAGACGCTACTTTGGGTAAACTTAAGCCCTGTGCCTTTTTCTCTTGGAAATTTGCTCCTTCTGAACGGAATTATGATGTGGGGAACCGGGAATTATTGGCTATGAAGTGGGCATTTGAAGAGTGGAGGCATTGGTTGGAGGGGGCTAGGCATCAAGTTGTGGTGCTTACGGACCACAAGAATCTCATCTATCTGGAATCGGCCCAGAGGTTGAATCCTCAGCAGGCCAGGTGGGCTTTGTTTTTTACCCGGTTTAATTTTGTGGTCTCTTTTTTGCCGGGCACCAAGAATGTTAAGGCCGATGCCCTTTCCAGGAGTTTCTGCACTGACTCTTTGGAGGTTGTCGAACCGTCTACTATCCTGAATGATGGTGTAGTTTTCTCGGCTATTTCGCCTGATCTGCGGTTGGCACTGGCGGAATTTCAGGAGGATAAACCTGAGAGATGTCCTACAGGGAAACTGTTTGTCCCAGACCAATGGAGAGACCGAGTTGTCTCTGAGGTTCATTGCTCTGTTTTGGCGGGTCATCCTGGCATTTTTGGTACTCGGGATCTTGTGAGACGCTCTTTTTGGTGGCCTTCCCTGTCCCGAGATGTCCGTCGTTTTGTGCAGTCGTGTGGAGTTTGTTCTAGGTCCAAGCCCTGTTGTTCACATTCTAGTGGGCTATTATTGCCTTTGCCTGTACCTAAGAAACCTTGGACGCACATCTCTATGGATTTTATTTCAGAGCTTCCCGTTTCTCAGAAAATGACTGTGATTTGGGTGATCTGTGACAGATTCTCCAAGATGGTCCACTTGGTTCCCCTATCTAAGTTGCTGTCTTCATCAGAGTTGGTGCCTTTGTTTTTGCAACATGTGGTCCGTTTGCATGGTATTCCCGAAAACATTGTTTCTGACAGAGGGGTGCAGTTTGTATCCAGGTTTTGGAGGATTTTTTGCTCCAAATTGGGAGTTCAGCTGTCTTTCTCCTCGGCGTTTCATCCTCAGACCAACGGTCAGACTGAAAGGGCTAACCAGACCCTGGAGACCTATTTACGGTGTTTTGTTTCTGCGGATCAGGATGACTGGGTTTCGTTTTTGCCTTTGGCTGAATTTGCCCTGAACAATAGAGCTAGCTCTACGACGTTGGTGTCCCCCTTTTTCTGCAATTTTGGGTATCACCCTAGGTTCCTCTCAGGGCAGCTTGAGGCGTCTGACTGTCCGGGGGTGGATTCGGTGGTCAACAGAATGCAGCAGATTTGGGGGCAGGTAGTGGATAAATTGTTTCAGTCCCAAGAAACTGCCCAAAAGTTTGCCAACCGGCGTCGGACTGTTGGTCCCCGGTTTAAAGTAGGGGACATGGTGTGGTTGTCCTCTAAAAAATATTCCTATGAGAGTTCCGTCTCCTAAATTTAAGCCCAGATTTATTGGACCTTATAAGATTTCGGAGATTATTAATCCTGTATCTTTCCGTTTGACTCTGCCTGCGTCATTTAAGATTCACAATGTCTTCCATAAGTCCTTGTTGAAGAAACATGTGGAGCCGGCAGTTCCTGCAGCAGCGCCTCCTGACCCTGTTTTGGTACAAGGGGATCTGGAGTATGAGGTTGAAAAAATTCTGGATTCCCGTCGCAGTAGGCGTCAGCTTCAGCACCTTGTGAAATGGAAGGGTTATGGGCAGGAGGATAACTCTTGGGTTGTGGCTTCTGACATTCATGCGGACAGGTTGGTTCGCGCCTTCCATCATGCTCATCCCGAGCGACCCGGTGGCGTGGGTGAGGGTTCGGTGACCCCTCCTCAAGGGGGGGTACTGTTGTGAATGTTAGTTATGTCTTGGCTGCTGGGAGGCTCCCTCTGGTGGCCAGGAAGGGTTTGGATAGAGACCAGGTGTGTTGTGCAGTGGGTGTTTCCTTTCCTAACTCTCTGCCTATTTAAGTCCTGGTCTGATTGCAGGCTGTTGCCGGATGTCAGTTGTTCTTTGTATCTCTAGCCTGCTTAATCCTGCTCTACACCACATCCACTCCAGATAAGTTCTTGCTCTTTATTTATTGCCTGGTTCTTTTGCTTATTTGGGTTTGTCATTTGTTGTGGTTGGTTTCAGTTTATTTCCTTCCAGGGATTTTCCCCCTCAGTGGATTGTTGAGGAACTCCCTGCAGTTCTGTGTGGAGTATAGCTCCTTTGGGTCCATGTGTTTATGGCTTGTTGAATTTGTTATAATTCTTGTTTTTTGTTCATTGGTATGACAAGGGCACCTGGTATAGGACGGAGTTCAGATCGAGCGATCTGAGGGCCTTTTTGTACTATCAGGAAGTTGGTATTTTGCAGGGTTTTTCTCTGGCTACCATCAGTCCCTTTCCTGTCCTTTCCTATTTTAGTCAGCGGGGGCCTCACCTTTTGCTAATCCTGTCATCTACCTGTGTATTGTGTTTTTCCTATATCACCGCAGTCTTTGAATGTGGGGGGCTTGCTATTCTTGTCTATTTTCTGAGGCAGAGAGTTATTCATCTTTCCTACCTTTAGGATAGTTAGTTCTCCGGCTGGGTTCGCGGTGCACAGGATGTTAGTTCACCCCTCGGCTACTTCTAGTTGCGTTGATTAGTAAGGGGATGGCGGCCAGATTAGTTGCCAATGCTCTTGTCACCTTTTTGCCAATGATTTGTGGTGATCTTTCATGGTTCCGGATCATAACATCAGGGTCAGCCAGAGCCAGGTATCCTGCTTGGCGCATATGCGTGGAACCTATCTATGGTCATCAGGAGAGCCAGAGGCCAGCGTAAGCTTTGATCAGCAGTCACTATCTCCCCTTTCCCTAGACACAGGTTTTCCCTCTTCTCTTTCCTCCCTTTTCACCATTTGTTTGGTATTTCCCCATACCTAGAGGCACAGTTGCAATCTCTATCAAGGGAACTCTTGCTTAATCAATGTCTCTAACCTCAGTCAGAAAGTCTTTCTCTGGAGATTCAAGAATCTATTGTAATAAATAGCCTATTGTTGAAGTGGGTGAGAATGTTCATTTTGAAAAGGTGCAAAATTGCCATCTGTAGAATTGAGCATTCCCGTGGATATTAGTGTTCGTTGGGTTCACATCTACTTGAAAAAAAAGTTTGTTCCAGGAATCAAACTAGACCATAACTTTACCCTGGACAACAAATCCAGAAAAATCTTTCTTTTTTTTTTTTTTAATAAAAAATACAGACACCCTCTTTCACCCATTTATTAACCCCCAAAACACCCCCATAGGTCCAACGCAATTCACATGATGTCCCACAATAATCCTCAGCTCTGAAACATCCAGAGGCTGCAATGAAAGAAAATGTGACCCATCACTGCAGCCTCCAGGATACACTGAGAGCAGCGGCGAGAAGCTCCCAGCGAGAAATAGTGACATTGCTCAATTCACAGCCTGGGGCACCCATGGCGTGTGTATCTGCCGATGAACTCACTGACAGATTGCTGGACTGTTGTATTGTGTGGACATGACTGCAGAGCAGTCCTGTAATCTGGCTGCGAGATCACCAGCAGTCACAGTTGGGACCGTGAGAACCGCAACTGTAACTGCCGGTGAACTCGCCACCTCACTATTGGACTGCTCTGGTGCTGTGTCACTTCAATCCAACAGTCTGGCAATCTGACAGTGAGTTCAGCTGAGATCACAGTTGGTGGCTCACACAGCACAGAAGGTACTTTGGGAACTACCAGCTGTGACTTCAGCCGAACTTACTGCCGGATTGTCGGATTGCGTGACACGTCATCAGAGCAATTTCACAATCCAGCAGTGTTGTCACCGGCGATCACAGTTGGTACTGTGGGAGCCCCATCTGTGAAATCTAGTAAACTCGATGCTGGATTGTCAGACTGCTCTGCCGCCGTATTATGCAGGTCCCAGCTGGTGGTTTCCATGGCTTCCTCTGTGTAAGCCACCAACTGTGACCACCGTTGAACTCGCTACTGGATTACCAGACTGTTAGATTGTCTAACACGGTGGCAGAGCAGTCTGGCAATCTGACAGTGAGCTCACTGACGGTCACAGTTGGTACTGTGGGAACTCCAGTGGGAACTGAAATAACCTACAACAATGTCCCAAGATAGTTTTCATCTCTGACACATCCAGGGGCTGCAGTGACAGAAAATGTGACATCTTACTGCAACCTCTGGAAAACACTCTGGGCAGCACGGGAGCCCCCAGTTGTGAGAAGCGGTGACATCTAATAGATGCGCCAATTCTGGGGTGGTTGTGGCTGGTAGTTTTAGGCTGGGACAGGCCAACAACTATGGCCTTTCTCACTGTGATAATACCAACCCCCAGCTGTCATTTTTACCTTAGTTGGTTATAAGATTTTTTTTTTTAAAATGATCTATTTAAATAATTTGAAAAAAATGTCATGGGATCCCATCTATTTTTGCTAATCAGCCAAGGTAAAGCAAACTGCTGGGGGTTGCAGCCCACAGGTGCTGCTTTACTTGTACTGGTTATCAAATATAGAGCTGTGATGGGGCTGAAAGTGCCTACACCGGAAAAGCTTGCTGATTTGCTGCTCTACAACCTGTCGACAAACTGTATTCGGATGACAAACACGAATGGGAACCGATAAAAGTCTGTGTTTGGGTCGGGGACCCAAACACCCAGTGTTCGGTACTTTACAGTCTTCAGTTTTGCTCAACCTTAGTCATCTGCTCAAATTGTAGTTATTAAAGGGAACCTGACAGGTCTCCCATGCCTTCTAACTCACCATCACCATCATATTGCTTGCTAAATGCAATACTCTGCCTAACAAGCCATTTATAGCATTTGAAACAAACAGATGTTTTAAAAAGTATTTTTAAATTCCCTTTTTTTCAAATTAAATTAGGCTTTTGGGTGTGATAATATGATTTGCAAGAGTCGGCGTTATCGCCAGGTCTCTGCAAATCTCACACATACTCGTGGCTTTCTTTACCCATATCATTACACCTTGGAAGCCAGGCATAATGATCCCAACTTCAAAAGCACACTTAGCGTGTTCAGAAGCAAAGATGATCATTTCCAGCTGCTGATCTTCAGCTCCTCAATGGACGTAAGCGAATTTCTTCATTTTCTTATATGCACAGTCTGTCTCTGAAGCTAATGTGCTGAGTGGGCAGGTTAGTCTGGGGAAACAAATGCCGCATCGACTAGTCAAAAGTCTAATTTGTATATGAAAAAAGGAGTTTAAAAATGCCTTTTTTAAACATTTGTGTAAGTGTCAAACACTACAAGGGGCCGGTTAGGCAGAGTATTTAGAAAGAGATATACAATTGTTGGTGAACTGAAGGTCATAGTGGGATTTGTCAGGTTTCCTTTAAGTGCCGGACTGTGAATTACAAACCGATAAGTTACCAATCTGTAGAATTTTCAGAAGGGTATGAAGGGAGCATATTCCTTTAGTTTAATCACTAGCTTAACAAAGGATCTTGAAAATCCATAATATTGCATAAGCCATCAATTATTTTAAGAAGCAATATATCCTCTTTGAAAAAGACTCAGGGACGAAACAAAGCTCTTCTGATGATGCAGGGTTACATTCTGTTTTCTAATGTCTGAAAAGCTTAGTCATTTTAAGTATATTGAAATTATTTTCCCTCCCATATTGTCTGATCAAAATTTAACATAATTTAAATTTAACATAAAGTGAATTTATTTGCTGAATATGTTACTGAATTAGTTAAAAAAATAAAGTAAAATATTAGTTTACTCCTATAGAAAATGATAGTTGTCTTCCTTTGTTTTACATATAAATTACTGAATGTTAAATCATTTTTAGACACTACAAAAAGATGAACTTGCTGCAATATGCCAAGCTAAAAAAAATCTGAGGATGTAAAAAATGTGGTTTAGGATGTACTACAAGAAAATTCAGCTAACGTATCTCAGAACATATATATAATATAATTAAAGATACGGTAATAATATAAACTCAGGTGAGTCAAAGCACTTTGTAGAAATACTGTACATAAAAATAATATTAAAGTGCTAACATTTTATAGGAGAAAAAGAGTAATATGTCCAGAAAGAAGAGGACGTTGGCAGAAAAAATACTCTTGATATGAAACATGTATTGGATTTTATTAATGAACGGAAAACAACCATATGGATTACATTTTAGAAATTATATGAGGTATGAATATTAAACATTCAGTACATAATAGTAAGGTCGGCGCCAGGTTTTTGTGGCACCCCGGGCGAAAAAGTCTCAGTGAGCTCCATGCACAGAAACACACATAAACAGATACAAACACATACAGGCATACATACAGTGGGTACGGAAAGTATTGAGACTCCTTTAAATTTTTCACTCTTTGTTTTATTGCAGTAATTTGGTAAATTCAAAAAAGTTCTTTTTTTTTCTCAGCAATGTACACTCTGCACCCCATCTTGACAGGAAAAACAGAAATGTAGACATTTTTGCAAATTTATTAAACAAGAAAAACTGAAAAATCGCATGGTCATAAGTATTCAGACCCTTTGCTCAGTATTGAATGGAAGCACCCTTTTGAGCTAGTACAGCCATCAGTCTTCTTGGTATCCTGGATTTGGGGATCCTCTTCCATTCTTCCTTGCAGATCCTGTCCAGTTCCGTCAGGTTGGATAGTGAAAGTGGATAGTGATAGTGGACAGCCATTTTGAGGTCTTTCCAGAGATGTTCAATTGGGTTTAGGTCAGGGTTGTGGCTGGGACAGTCAAGAATGGTCACAGAGTTGTTCTGAAGCCACTCTTTTGTTATATTAGCTTTCTGCTTAGGGTCATTGTCTTGTTGGAAGGTGAACCTTGGGCCAAGTCTAAGGTCCAGAGCACTCTGGAAGAGGTTTTCTTCCAGGATATATCTGTACGTGGCCGCATTCATCTTTCATTCAATTGCAACCAGTCATCCTGTCCCTGCAGCTGAAAAACACCCCCTTAGGATGATGCTGCCACCACCATGTTTCACTGTTGGTATTGTATTAGGCAAGTGATGAGCAGTGCCTGGTATTCTCCATACATACCGCTTAGAATTATCACCAAAATGTTCTATCTTTGTCTTATCAGACCAGAGAATCTTATTTCTCATAGTCTCGGAGTCCTTCTTGTGTTTTTTGCAAACTCTATGCGGGCTTTCATATGTCTTGCACTGAGGAAAAAATAAGGAATAACGTTTGGAACTCCATTCTAAGTCTGAACTGGGTGCAAAAAACCTAAATAAACATCACTATATGGAGATAAGGTATGCACACCAGTGACTATGCAAGGGGAATACATGTAATAGCAGAAACTGCTGTGTGAATACTGACATGAAAAATTCAATAGCTATATGTAAGAATGAAAAGTGAAAAATGGAACCTGTATTACTGCCATGAACATATGAATCAAGTGAAATGTAGCTACTGAATTGATAAATGCAATAGAGCCCCAACACTACGCCAAAGTATTTCTCTACGTTGGGGTCCCTAGCTTGTGTGTGTCCTCTCATGCAGTTAAAAAACTTACCGTGTATGGAAAGCTGAGACCCAGGCTATATATACGTATAATGTGGATTGGCAATAGGTGTGAGTGGGGTGGGTTCACAAACGAAAAACTACTAACAAATAAGGAATAACGTTTGGAACTCCATTCTAAGTCTGAACTGGGTGCAAAAAACCTAAATAAACATCACTATATGGTGATAAGGTATGCACACCAGTGACTATGCAAGGGGAATACATGTAATAGCAGAAACTGCTGTGTGAATACTGACATGAAAAATTCAATAGCTATATGTAAGAATGGAGTTCCAAACACAGCTGGACTCCAATGAAGGAGTAGAACCATCTCAAGGAGGATCACAAGGAAATGGACAGCATGTAACTTAAATATGAGTGTCTGAGTAAAGGGTCTGAATACTTATTACCATGTGATATTTCAGTTTTTCTTGTGTAATAGAGACAGCTAGAGTAAGGATGTACACTTTTGAAACGTGTCATCTGCCGTTACTATGGACATTATTATTACATGATGGACTTTTTAACTATATTACAATAATTTTGTTTTTTTTAACATACTTCTGGACTTCGTTGCTGGATTCCTCTTACCTGGGATTAAAGCATTGCCGACTTCTTTTGTCCATGCACAGTCCGGTTGGTTGCTCTCCTGCATTAGGTGAGCTGAATACACTCTTTTATTTTTCTTTCCATACCCACTATATATAAATATTCGAAGACAAATTCACAATAATGCATAGAAACAGACATAAGTATATACAAAGTCATATATACTGAAATAAATACAGTTAGGTCCAGAAATATTTGGACAGTGACACAAGTTTTGTTATTTTAGCTGTTTACAAAAACATGTTCAGAAATACAATTATATATAATATGGGCTGAAAGTGCACACTCCCAGCTGCAATATGAGAGTTTTCACATCCAAATCGGAGAAAGGGTTTAGGAATCATAGCTCTGTAATGCATAGCCTCCTCTTTTTCAAGGGACCAAAAGTTATTGGACAAGGGACTCTAAGGGCTGCAATTAACTCTGAAGGCGTCTCCCTCGTTAACCTGTAATCAATGATGTAGTTAATAGGTCTGGGGTTGATTACAGGTGTGTGGTTTTGCATTTGGAAGCTGTTGCTGTGACCAGACAACCTGCGGTCTAAGGAGCTCTCAAGTGAGGTGAAGCAGAACATCCTGAGGCTGAAAAAAAAGAAAAAATCCATCAGAGAGATAGCAGACATGCTTGGAGTAGCAAAATCCACAGTCGGGTACATTCTGAGAAAAAAGGAATTGACTGGTGAGCTTGAGAACTCAAAAAGGCCTGGGCGTCCACGGATGACAACAGTGGTGGATGATCGCCGCATACTTTCTTTGGTGAAGAAGAACCCGTTCACAACATCAACTGAAGTCCAGAACACTCTCAGTGAAGTAGGTGTATCTGTCTCTAAGTCAACAGTAAAGAGAAGACTCCATGAAAGTAAATACAAAGGGTTCACATCTAGATGCAAACCATTCATCAATTCCAAAAATAGACAGGCCAGAGTTAAATTTGCTGAAAAACACCTCATGAAGCCAGCTCAGTTCTGGAAAAGTATTCTATGGACAGATGAGACCAAGATCAACCTGTACCAGAATGATGGGAAGAAAAAGGTTTGGAGAAGAAAGGGAACGGCACATGATCCAAGGCACACCACATCCTCTGTAAAACATGGTGGAGGCAACGTGATGGCATGGGCATGCATGGCTTTCAATGGCACTGGGTCACTTGTGTTTATTGATGACATAACAGCAGACAAGAGTAGCCGGATGAATTCTGAAGTGTACCGGGATATACTTTCAGCCCAGATTCAGCCAAATGCTGCAAAGTTGATCGGACGGCGCTTCATAGTACAGATGGACAATGACCCCAAGCATACAGCCAAAGCTACCAGGAGTTCATGAGTGCAAAAAGTGGAACATTCTGCAATGGCCAAGTCAATCACCAGATCTTAACCCAATTGAGCATGCATTTCACTTGCTCAAATCCAGACTTAAGACGGAAAGAGCCACAAGCAAGCAAGACCTGAAGGCTGCGGCTGTAAAGGCCTTGCAAAGCATTAAGAAGGAGGAAACCCAGCGTTTGGTGATGTCCA
Source organism: Anomaloglossus baeobatrachus (assembly GCF_048569485.1). NCBI lineage: Eukaryota > Metazoa > Chordata > Amphibia > Anura > Aromobatidae > Anomaloglossus > Anomaloglossus baeobatrachus. The sequence goes on along the minus strand of NC_134358.1, from coordinate 320,391,931 downwards.
TGGGTTCCAGACTTAAGGCAGTGATTGCCTGCAAAGTATTCGCAACAAAATATTGAAAATAAAAATAGTTTTTTTGGGTTTGATTTATTTGTCCAATTACTTTTGACCTCCTAAAATGTGGAGTGTTTGTAAAGAAATGTGTACAATTCCTACAATTTCTATCAGATATTCTTGTTCAAACCTTCAAATTAAACGTTACAATCTGCACTTGAATTCTGTTGTAGAGGTTTCATTTCAAATCCAATGTGGTGGCATGCAGAGCCCAACTCGCGAAAATTGTGTCACTGTCCAAATATTTCTGGACCTAACTGTAGATATACACATCATACATAATATAATAATAATATAATATTTATTCATTTATATATTACTAAATGGTAGCCCAATTCTAACGCATCGGGTATTCTAGAATTTATTGTGTAGTTAATGTATGATTTTTGTTATATATATAGATGTTGTTGTGTGTAGTTGCCAAATGTTTGTGTAGGGCGCTGTAAATGTTCTGAGTGTTGTCTGGGTGTGGGGGTGTGTGAAAGCGGTGTTGTGTGTTGCGTTGTTTGTGGAGCGCAGTGTGTCTGCAGCATTGTGTGTGTGTGGTGCTGTGTGTGTTGCGCGGTTTGTGTGGGGTGCGTGTGTATTTTTTGGGGGAGGTATGTTTTGTGCAGTGTGTGTGTGTGTGTTGGAGGAGTAGTCCTGGGGAGAGAGGAGTCTAATAGGAAGAGTAGTCCTGGGGAGAGAGGAGTATAATAGGAGGAGTAGTCCTGGGGGGAGAGGAGTATAATATGAGGAGCAGTCCTGGAGGTGAGGAGTATAATAGAAGGAGTAGTCCTGGGGGGAGAGGAGGATAAAAGGGGGAGTAGTCTTGGGGAAAGAGGAGGATAATAAGAGGAGTAGTCCTGGGGGGAGAGGAGGATAATAGGAGGAGTAGTCCTGGGGGGAGAGGAGGATAATAGGAGGAGTAGTCCTGGGGAGAGAGGAGGATAATAGGAGGAGTAGTCCTGCGGGAGAGGAGTATAATAGGAGTAGTAGTCCTGGGGAGAGAGGAGGATAATAGGAGGAGTAGTCCTGGGGGGGAGAGGAGTATAATAGGAGTAGTAGTCCTGGGGAGAGAGGAGGATAATAGGAGGAGTAGTCCTGGGGGGAGAGGAGGATAATAGGAGGATTAGTTCTGGGGGAGAGGAGTCTAATAGAGGCAGTAGTCCTGGGAAAGAGGAGTCTAATAGTAGGAGTAGTTCTGGGGGGAGGAGTCTAATAGAAGGAGTAGTCCTGGGGGAGGAGTCTAATAGGAGGAGTAGTCCTGGGGAGAGGAGTCTAATAGGAGGAGTAGTCCTGGGGGGTGGAGTCTAATAAGAGGAGTAGTCCTGAAGGGGGAGGAGTCCAATAGTAGGAGTAGTCCTGGGGAGGAGTCTAATAAAAGGAGTAGTCCTGGGGGAGAAGTCTAATAGGAGGAGTAGTCCTGGGGGGAGAGGAGTCTAATAGGAGTAGTAGTCCTGGAATAGGAGGAGTCTAATAAAAGGAGTAGTACTAGGGGAGGAGTCTAATAGGAGGAGTAGTCCTGGGGGGAGAGGAGTCTAATACTCCTCTCCCCCCAGGACTACTACTCCTATTAGACTCCTCTCCCCCCAGGACTACTACTCCTATAATAGGAGGAGTAGTCCTGGGAGGAGGTGTCTAATAGGTGTAGTGGTCTTGGGGGGAGGTGTATAGGTGCCCAATGTGTGCGGGGGGCGTAGCCGAGCAGGCAAAGTATGCAGGGGGCATGGCCAAGCGGGCAAATTGTGCGGGGGGCATGGCCGAGAGGACAAAGTGTGCGGGGGCGTGACCAAGCGGACATAGTGCGTGGGGGGCGTGGCCGAGCGGGCACAGTGTGTGTGGGGCGTGGCCGAGCGGGCACAGTGTGCCGGGGGCGTGGCCAAGCGGGCACAGTCTGCGGGGGGCATGGCCGAGCGGGCACAGTGTGCGGGGGCATGGCCGAAGGGGTACAGTGTGTGCGGGGGGCGTGGGCGAGCAAGCACAGTGTGCGGGGGAGCCGAGCGGCCAATGCCTGCAGGGGGCGTGACCAGGCCGAGCCGCCAATGTGTGCAGGGGCCGTGGCCGGGCCGAGCCGCTCGGCCAATGCGGGCAGGGGGCGTGGCCGGGCCGAGCCGCCAATGCGTGCAGGGGGCATGGCCGGGCCGAGCCGAGCGGCCAATGCGTGCGGGAGCGTGGCCAGGCCGATCCGAGCGGCAAATGCGACGGTTGTCACTGTAATGACGTCATTTTGGAGCAAGACAGACAGACAGAATAAAGCATTTATATATATATAGATTATTATATTATTATATATACTGAAATACATAGATATACACATCATACATGTGCACACAGACACATTAGAGATATTTTTAAAATAAGGAAACCGGCAGCAGCCTCACTCACCTCCCCGCTTGTCTCCGTCCAGCTCCTCCTGGGCATTTGGCTGTGCAGGCCATGCTGTGTGACATCACTTTAACAGACCTAGCCATGCATGGTGATACTGTGGTATATACACCACGGGGAGGCTGAGGGCTACTGTATATATATATATACAGCGTCGGACTGGCTACCGGAGGAATCTCCAGTAATGCCAGGCCTGAATTCAGTTACCTGCTTTGCACTCCGGAGCTCTCCCCTGCAGCCTGGACTAATTCCCCGGCGATTGCGGTTCAGTGTTTGCATACTTTTGAGCAGGCAGTAACACTTTGCAATACCTTTTTAGATGCTTCACTGGCAACTCTTCACCAGGCATTACAGGTACTAATCCCTATTTTGTTCATGAAATGTGCCAATTTGTGGCATATACACATCTTTGTATTCAGAAGCCACCTCAATTAATATGTCTAAAAACACCTTTATTAGTGAATTTGTTAAAAATCACATACAATCCCACACTGTGAACACATAACACAAAAAAACTCAAGACCATGAAAAATCCTCAGCCGGTTTATCAATCAAGATTTTCAATAGAGAGCTCACCATCCAACATTAGCTGATAGTGATAAATACAGGGCAATACATTCTAAATGAACCCTTAATATTTCTCTCCACTACCTATCGATAGAGATATAACTGGCATTACACGCACCTTAAAGGTAAGTTGGTGCCCCCATTCATCGGCAGCTATCCCTCAAATGCTGTCCCTAATCTCCCTTTCCTATTTAAAAAGGGTCAATAGGATAACAGTATATAACACCAACAAAATGCAAAAAAAATACTTACAGTTAGGTCCAGAAATATTTGGACAGTGACACAATTTTCGCGAGTTGGGCTCTGCATGCCACCACATTGGATTTGAAATGAAACCTCTACAACAGAATTCAAGTGCAGATTGTAACGTTTAATTTGAAGGTTTGAACAAAAATATCTGATAGAAATTGTAGGAATTGTACACATTTCTTTACAAACACTCCACATTTTAGGAGGTCAAAAGTAATTGGACAAATAAACCAAACCCAAAAAAAATTTTTTTATTTTCAATATTTTGTTGCGAATCCTTTGGAGGCAATCACTGCCTTAAGTCTGGAACCCATGGACATCACCAAATGCTGGGTTTCCTCCTTCTTAATGCTTTGCCAGGCCTTTACAGCCTCAGCCTTCAGGACTTGCTTGTTTGTGGGTCTTTCCGTCTTAAGTCTGGATTTGAGCAAGTGAAATGCATGCTCAATTGGGTTAAGATCTGGTGATTGACTTGGCCATTGCAGAATGTTCCACTTTTTTGCACTCATGAACTCCTGGGTAGTTTTGGCTGTATGCTTGGGGTCATTGTCCATCTGTACTATGAAGCGCCGTCCGATCAACTTTGCGGCATTTGGCTGAATCTGGGCTGAAAGTATATCCCGGTACACTTCAGAATTCATCCGGCTACTCTTGTCTGCTGTTATGTCATCAATAAACACAAGTGACCCAGTGCCATTGAAAGCCATGCATGCCCATGCCATCACGTTGCCTCCACCATGTTTTACAGAGGATGTGGTGTGCCTTGGATCATGTGCCGTTCCCTTTCTTCTCCAAACTTTTTTCTTCCCATCATTCTGGTGCAGGTTGATCTTGGTCTCATCTGTCCATAGAATACTTTTCCAGAACTGAGCTGGCTTCATGAGGTGTTTTTCAGCAAATTTAACTCTGGCCTGTCTATTTTTGGAATTGATGAATGGTTTGCATCTAGATGTGAACCCTTTGTATTTACTTTCATGCAGTCTTCTCTTTACTGTTGACTTAGAGACAGATACACCTACTTCACTGAGAGTGTTCTGGACTTCAGTTGATGTTGTGAACGGGTTCTTCTTCACCAAAAAAAGTATGCGGCGATCATCCACCACTGTTGTCATCCGTGGACGCCCAGGCCTTTTTGAGTTCCCAAGCTCACCAGTCAATTCCTTTTTTTCTCAGAATGTACCCGACTGTTGATTTTGCTACTCCAAGCATGTCTGCTATCTCTCTGATGGATTTTTTCTTTTTTTTCAGCCTCAGGATGTTCTGCTTCACCTCAATTGAGAGTTCCTTAGACCGCATGTTGTCTGGTCACAGCAACAGCTTCCAAATGCAAAACCACACACCTGTAATCAACCCCAGACCTTTTAACTACTTAATTGATTACAGGTTAACGAGGGAGACGCCTTCAGAGTTAATTGCAGCCCTTAGAGTCCCTTGTCCAATTACTTTTGGTCCCTTGAAAAAGAGGAGGCTATGCATTACAGAGCTATGATTCCTAAGCCCTTTCTCCGATTTGGATGTGAAAACTCTCATATTGCAGCTGGGAGTGTGCACTTTCAGCCCATATTATATATATAATTTTATTTCTGAACATGTTTTCGTAAACAGCTAAAATAACAAAACTTGTGTCACTGTCCAAATATTTCTGGACCTAACTGTATCTCAGAGGTTTTCAGAGCAACACCCTTATGCTATTATCTGTTGGGAACACATTTGGACTGAGTTCCAGTTTTGGGCTCCCTCTGGTGGCCAATGCTGGTAGTGGAGTTTGCTTGCTTGATAGAGGCCAGACAGCTGATGAGGATTGGAAGTCAGGTGGTTCTGACTGGCCTATATAACTGTGTAGTGTTCTCTTGTTCCTGACCGGTGCTCAATGTTTCCTCCTGTGTTCTAGGACATACTGAAGCCAGCCTAACCTTCTGTTTCTACCTAGACTAATTTCAGATAAGTCTGGTCTTTTTACCTTGCTGGTTGCTTCCATTTACTTGTTGTTTGCTGTTTAGGTACTAAGGCTTATTTTCTGATTTTTCTTGTGTGGAGTCTGGGTGGAGTTGGATCATTCCCTGCTGGGATCTGTCTATGTGTAACAATTGTCAAAACTCCACATCATGCTTTTTATGTGCAGGATGCCCTGTCCATGTTTCTGACCCAGCCTGTCATTTATTTCTTTTACTTGTGCTCTACATGCATTTGTCATCTTGTACATTTATATTCTATCTGCCGGCCTGTTTTGCCGCTGATTCCTTTGTGCCAGTTACCATTTATTAAACATATTTGCACTTTACTTCTTGTCCTCCAGTTCTTGTTTAATTTCAGATAAGTCTGGTCTTTTTACCTTGCTGGTTGCTTCCATTTACTTGTTGTTTGCTGTTTAGGTACTAAGGCTTATTTTCTGATTTTTCTTGTGTGGAGTCTGGGTGGAGTTGGATCCTTTCCTGCTGGGAATGTCTGTGTACCAAGCTTCATTTTCTGCAGTATATTTTGTTTTGTCATGCTTGGTACTAATTTCAGTCCCTACTCTATATTAGTGTTTTGCTTGGATCCAAGTAACACCAGAGTACTGATATAGTGGGGGCAGAGTCCGTGTGGACTCAGTATTTTTCCATATCAGGCGTGTTGGTATTTTTTAGGTTTTTGCATGGCTGCAGACAGTGCTCTTTCCTATCCTTTCCTAAATAGATAGTTTGGGCCTCATCTTTGCTGAATCTGTTTTCTTCCTGTGTATTGTGTTTTCCTACATCACCATAATCTTTACATGTGGGGGCTATCTATATCTTTGGGGGACTGCTCCGAGGCAGATTAGCTTTTCTTGTATTTCTCTCTGTAGGAATAATTAGTTCTTCGGCTGTGTCAAGGCGATCGGGTCATCGTAGGCACGTCCCACGACTACTTCTAGTTGTGTGTCAGTGTGAGGTCTGCAGTCCGTTAAAATTCTAACCACTCTGGTGACACTCTGTGATTCCCAGTTTTTGTACTTTTTTCTGATCCTCCTCGGTCACTGAATCACAACAATTATCTCTCTCTGGTGTACATTGGTGCCAAAGCTCTCCATAATCTTTATTAATATCAAAAACTCAATATCAAAGCTTCAACGCGTTTCCTCCGACTTGTATGTTGGGGTTCATCAGGAGACAAGGTTACAGCTTAATCGCCTATGGAACAGATAGATACCCTGAGAACCCCAAACTTAAACATAGCGTACCCTACATTATAGATTAAAGTCCGTACATACCATACTGTCATTCAACTGCACATGTCGCAGCACATGTCTCTTCGGGACGGTGTGCATGATAGACAGCGTTACCGTTAACCACCAACCTTTAATACCCTTTTTAATACGTTTATCGGTCACCTGTGTATGTTACGCCCTGTTTCCATAGATACCAGGATTTGTTTATAGTGGAGCGCGTACTGTGCTACACATAACCGTTGACCGGGCGTGCAAGGCATCACATGACTACCCTAGTTCCGCCCCTCTGAGTTACGTGATGCGCTTCTCTATTCAAGTAAACTGGAAAATAATATCTTTATCTGATAGAACGCATCATGTGTTCATAAGTCGCCTATATATCCTACATCTTTTTTTTTAAGTATATAAACATATTTCTAATAGGGCACATCCTACGCTTATCATATATAGGGTATCACATGATTCTCTTAGTTCTGCCTCTTTGACGTCACATCCAAATTACGCGATGCGCTTCGTTTCCCAGAGGGAAACCGGAACCCATCGTCTTTACCTGATAGAATGTATCATGCGCTCTACATCATGTGGGCCCATCATTCAATGCAGGAAATCCTTCACAAAACCCGGAAATCATATGGAACGCATCATGCATTCCAAAAAACGACATATTTGTACTGCAACCATATAAAAAAGCACATTCAGTATTAATAATTTATAATCATCTAAAGTTATATAGGATAGCCATATCTGTTATTAAACTGTTGAGAGTATTTGCCATCTCGTATTTAATTTTTATTATTCATGTGGTGTACACAGTTATGATCTTCCCTGGAGCCTTTATAGCTCATAGGTTAAAATTACTATCAGGAGATCATAATGGTACGCATGGATATTAATATTCTAGTAACTAATAACTGGAGATGAACGATGTTCGAAGCGAACCGTTCGCCAATTTCAAATTCGAGTTGTTTTGGGCGGTGTTCGAGTCGTTCAATGAACTGGAACGATTTGCTTCAAATTCGACCGTTCGAGTTACCGTTCGATAGCGGTTTGATCACCAAAAGTGTAGCTAGTTACTAGCTGGCTTTTCACTGTAATGCTATCAGTCACTGTTACTAATGATATTATCAAAATTCAGCGTATAGTGTGCGGAGGGGACGGGGTTTAGATCAGTGCTGCAGAGTGCTGAAAGAATGGCCAGGGTGTCAGCCAATCACAGACACACACACAGCAAAGTGAATTTTTGCCAGACAAGCAAGGGCATGTTTCATTGGCTGTGCATGTCACATGTCCTTGCCCTATAAGACCCGGCCATTTTCCCAATCGCAACCATTATCTCAGTGCTGCGGGTATGTGACAGTCAACTCTCCCGCTGCTGCTGCTGCTGTGGGCGCTACGCACTTAAAAAGTGCAATCTACACATCGGTTTAGGGATTATGGTCTGCTTGTAATTTCAGCCCTTTTCAGGGCTAGATTGGAGCAGTTCATAGCCATTTTTCCCAGGCAGGTCTGTGCCAGCGCTGTGCAAGGGTTTTTCACAGCGTCTGTCTAAATCAGCTCAGCCAATTCTTTGGGGCATAGTATGAGTGTCTGGGATAGTCAGTGACGTTCCTCTGCTGACAAGAAAGCTACACCACCTCTACATTCTACACCACCCCTCCATTCTTGCTAGGCAATTTTAAGTGCAAAAAGTACAGACAATTCTTTGGGGCATAGTATGAGTGTCTGTGATAGTCAGTGACGAACCTCAGCTGAAAAGAAAGCTAGACCACCTCTGCATTCTACACCACATCTCCATTTCTGCTACGCAATTTTAACTGCAAAAAGTGCAGGCAATTCTTTGGGGCATAGTATCATTGTCTGGGATAGTCAGTGACGTTCCTCTGCAGACAAGAAAGCTACACCACCTCTGCATTCTACACCAGCTTTCCATTTCTGCTACACTATTTTTAACTGCAGGTAGTCCAGCCAATCTGTGAGGAAGGTGCAGGCGTAGATATAATGTTTCCTTCATCCAAAGGTGGTGCTCTCGATGTCTGAGAGAGCTCAACACCAGCAGCTGTTTCCACTTCCAAAACAACTGATGACCTGCCAATCACACCGCCTGTTTTGGGTAAAGAGGTGGAAGGTCTGCTTCCAAAAGCATGTGTGACTGCTGTCCCCACAGTCACATAGGATGAAGAGCACGCAGATGCATTTGATTCGGCAGACGGAAGTTGCCCGCCCCGCTAGGACGCATTGTAGCACAGTGACCTTCCCACTGCGACTTATGCTTCATTTAAAGTCGTGTACAGGGTGGGCTCCCCAGTATACAGCAAAACCACGCACCAGGAAAAGGACTCTAGGCAGTTGGGTTGATAAATGATTGTTTAACTTTACCAAAACAAACAATAACAACCATGCATAAAACAGAAAGAATAGAACAATCTATTCACAAGTCCAAAAGCCTACATCCCTATTCTTCGCCACTCATAATGGCAATTTATATCCCCTTCTCACCAACCTTTGCCTAACCAAGGGACTGTCTAAACAGTTGCCTAATACCTGGTAATCTCTCTGCGTAGCAGGAGTAATTGTGTGTGTGTGTGTGTGCGTGTGCGCGAAAACACGACCTACCAGTGGCGCAGCACAAGAGCTTACAACTTATCTACCTAAACATAGACAAAACCCATTAACCCTCCTGAATACCCTTGTTTGCTGAAGCCTCACAGATAAGGCAGATGATAAAAGTGGTAAGGCAAACCACACGGCTCAGCAACCCAGTCCTGGAAATCTTGTAAAGCAAGTTAATACAAACATGTGTCGCTGTCCCTCTAGGATTTTAACTGTAAAGGCCCAGTCACACACAACGACTTACCAGCGATCCCGAAAACGATACGACCTGAAAGGGATCGCAGGTAAGTTGCTGGGAGGTCGCAGGTACGATGTCACACAGTCAGATCTTACCAGTGATGCAGGAACAATAGACCTGTATAACGATCTCAGCAGTCACTGTGACCCTGTCACACAGTGTCAAACACAGCGATGTGTCCCAGCAGGACATCGCCTTTGAAGAAAATGGCCTGGACCATTCTGCAACGACTAGATATCTCACAGCAGGGGTCTGATTGCTGTTAGGTGTCACACATAACGAGAACGCTAACGGGATCGCTACTGCGTCACGGAAACCGTGACTCAGCTGCGATCTCGCTAGCGATCTCGTTATGTGTGATGGTACCTTAACTGACAAACCTACAGAGAAGAGACAGCAAGTCTTATTGTCTATATAGTCGGCCTAAGCAGAACAGATATGTGTTTTGTTACCAAAACAAAGTGTTGCGCACACGTAGTACTCGCTGGGCCTAGCCTACCGTACTTGGGTACTGTGGTGTCCAGTTGCCATAAATACAGACTTGACGATCCTCTCATGAGAATCAGTATAGCCAGCAACTGAAGAATTGGCTGTCTCCGGCACAGGATGCTGCTCACACGCGTAACGGTCCTCCTCACCAAACTCCAACACGAGTCTCCTCACAATCCACCTAAGTGTTTCCGCGGCGGCTCCTTTCTGTTACGCACACCTTTTGCTTTTCCTTCAGCTCACATACAGCACGTCCTCCGGTCTCCAAGTGCACATCCGAAGACCGTTTTGCTGTTGCTATAGTAACTAAACAGTCAAAGGCAGATGCAAAACAGCGGCCCCTTGTGGGTGGTCAGTAACAATGCATACAATGAACGGCAAATAAGAATCTTCATTCACAGTGGATGAAGGTAATCAATACACCCTTACCCTATCACTTCATATCCATGTGACGGTTCATGGACAAAGTACTCAAACTAGTGAGCTTTTGGCCTCTACTTACAGATTGGTGACAAATCTTACAGATGACATGACTTGGGTGATCCTTTGCGATGTCAAAAAAGGCCCAGGCTAGGCAAGGCTTACAGCCCATGCGACCTGCAGAGCCATCACGACTTCTGCTCAGAGGCAGAGTTGTGGCTGAGGATGCACTTGTTGACATGCTTCCATTACTCTGTCTCTGTCCAGAAAGACGCGACCTAACCTCGTCAGTAGCATCCTCCTCCACCTCCTCTGCTGACCTCATTGACTGGCTGACTGTGGGCTGACAGTAAGTGGGGTCTCCAACCTCATCATCACCTTGTGTGTTCTCACTCCCCTCGTCCTGACTCCTCAGAGCTAACCTCTTCTTGCCCTGACTGAATAGTAAAGTTGTCGTTCCAATCAGGTATTTGAGTCTCATCAGCATGTTCCCCATTTTCTCCACCAAGAGGAGTTACAGTTTGGGATTGAGGGTCTACATTATGCTCAGAACCTTCTTCATTTGGGCCTGGATCCGACTCACAAAGCTTCTGGGCATCAGTGCAGATCACTTCCTTGTCTGCACTCACTGTAGCTTTGGAGCAGACCTCTGATTCCTAGGTTATAGTGTGACTTGAACAGCTCTGCAGACTCAACCATCTCTGTTACCCCATACTCACCAAGGTGGGTGGAGACTTGAGAGCTGGTAGGAAGCAAGTGCGATTAGAGTGACACCTCAGTGGAATGGAGTTTTTGGGATATTGAAGTTGAGGTGGAGGAGAGGCCACTTGATGGAGCACTTGAGATCCATTCAAGCACCTGCTCTTTTTTTGCCTCATCTACATTTGGTAGCGATGGTCGTGTCCGTAAACAAAGGGATCATATCAGATTATCCACGGGAAGAAGTAGACATCTTATTTTGGCTGGAAGTTTGTGTTACGAATCGGTGCCGCCTTAGCCGCAAGCAGCCTGCTGCGGTTCCAGTTGCGCCCAGGCGTCAGCTGCCATTTTTGGCCGTGCCTCGGGTCTTCCAGCTGGCTACTTTCTCCATGTCTAAGTGTGGAGAGGCGGCTAGTGCGCATGCGTGTGCTGATTTACCCCAGCCACAGCCTATGTCCAGTGTTTCGCCTAGTGAGCATGCTCAGCCTGACTGTGCCATTCCTGAGGCTAAGTGCTCAGTTTGGGCTACTGAGCATACTCCCACACTTAGTGCGAAAAGCCTCTTTGCACAGGTACTTGGACTCCCTACCGTGTCTAAAGCCTGCATTACACGTTGCAATTTCGCATACGATTTCGTATGCGATTTGCAACACCCCCATCGTATGTGTGGCACGTTCAATTTGTTGAATGTGCCGCACATACAAGTAACCCCCCGTCACACATACTTACCCGTCCATACAACCTCGATGTGGGCTGCGAACGTCCACTTCCTGGAGTGGGAGGGACGTTTGGCGTCACATCGACGTCACGCGGCAGCTGGCCAATAGAAGCGGAGGGGCGGAGCTGAGCGGGTCGTAAACATCCCGCCCACCTCCTTCCTTCCGCATTGTGTGCTGGGAGCCGCAGGACGCTGGTAAGATCTGTTCATCGTTCCCGGGGTGTCACAACACTGCGATGTGTGTTACCCCGGGTACGATGAACAATCTGACGTGCAATTCTAGAGACAGGTACTATGTGTATGCGATGAAAGTTTTTACGTTCAATCGCAATCGCACGTACCTCTCACACACTGCAATGTACCTTACAATGCTGGATGTGCGTCACTTACGACGTGACCCCACCGACACATTGTAAGATATATTGCAGCGTGTAAAGCAGGCTTAAGTTCTGTGTTGTGCCTACAGAGCATGGTCAAGCTGATTTCTGAGACTGTTGTTCTGGCTACTAAGCATGCTCAGGCACTTAGTGCATCAGAGGCTAGGTCCGGTAAGGACCTCACTGGCCATGTCCGTGAGGTGGCAGGCCCTGATAGGCCAGAGGGCATTAGGTGTCCTGATGATGTGGCCACTCCAGACTGGCTCGCAGAGGCCTGCCCCTATGACTTGGCACCTCATCATTGTTCATCAGACGATGACTGGTGAGGTGTTTTGGGTGTGGCTGCCATGAGGTCATCAGTGAAGTGGCACTTTCGGATAGCCCGCTGGTTATGTCACTGATGAAGGGGCATTCTGCTATTGGCTCCTGGAGGTGCATTGTAGTCCACCCTGGGTTGGGGCGGACCCAGGTTATAAAAGGGGCTGGAGACAACATGGAGGTGCGCAGTCTTCTATTATCCTCAGACAGAGCACACCTCCATGTGTTGAACCCATTGCGGCTTTAGGACAGAGGTAGGCAGGGATAGGGTGTCGGTGCTGGATGCCACCACACTTGGTAACGCGGCACGATTACGGCCAGCTCCTGTCCTACCAGTCCTGCTAGTGCAGCCCAGTGGTATTAACTGGGCTGCTGCGGATGCTGTCCACAGGTGTGCCCCCTACGAACAAGGACAGCGTACCCAATGGCCCCTGTGTTGTTAACAGGGACTTCCTGGGGTGGGTGTGTGGACCCTGTGATGCTAACAGGGTTCACAGTCTCCTGATCCGAGTGTTGTCTAACTCGGGTCAGGCTACTATTAGTTTCAGAGCCACCCAGCTCTGTATCCACCACTTAACCTTCGGGTTAGCAGCATCACCTTTTCCATCTGGGAGCACGGTGGACCCCGACTGGCGATTGGGATATATACCACCTTATCCTAATCTGCCAGTCCCCCCGTAACAGATGGTGTTTCTTCAGCAGATGTTAAAGACATGGAAGTTTCTGCAGAATCCAAACCCTGAGTTAAGGACAATAAGGCCTTTTCTGCTTGGTCCACAATATTGGGTTCATCATATAATAAACCCAAGGCCTGAAAAAAGGAGTCCACATCAGTGAGAATCGGATCATCAGACGCTAAAGAGAAGGCCCAGTCCTGAGGGTCACTGTGACGACATGGACACCCAATGCCTCTCATGGGTTAAAGTTTCTTAACATTCAGCCAGACGTATTGTTCTATTGTGTATTACCTCTTGTTTGCTTAGCTATTGTTTGGGACCAGACCCTTCGGAGCAATCCTTGTAATGTAGTTGTGTATTGCTAATGTGATTACCTTAGTAGCCATTGTCGAGTCTGTGACTTGCAGACTTCATGTAGATATCCTCAGTTTTTCTGTAGACATCATTTGGATGAACATTGTCCATGCAGCTTGAGATTCATCCAATGGGAGAGGCGATCTTGTCCAACCAATCGATGAGGACGCAGTGTATCCAAGTGGAAGGCTGTGGCTATAAAAGGGACTTCTTTAAGCCACGAGGTTGTTGATGGATGCTGATGGATCCAGTCTAGGCTCTTAGGAGCTGACTAGAGGATCAGGATATCTTATGGCTTCAATCTAGGGACTCCGGTTTTGGTTGGAGACCATATCCACAGCCTAGGGATTTCGACTCCGGCTGCCAGGATTGTATCATCATACCAGGACTACCTAAGGAGGACACTCAGGTTGGGACAGTTCAGTCACCTGTTACAGACTTTGCAGACCTCAGCCAGCTTCCTAAATCTGGCGTTATTCCAGTCACGGTGGGTGCCCGCCGAAAGCGGGGTGCTGCTGGATTGGAGTAAATAGCCCTGGAACCTCTGAGGCATGGACATTCTAAATCCCTGGTGAGCCAGCAGAAGGGTGAGACTCTGTTGCCTGTTACATTTGTGTGTTTTGCTGGTTATGTGTTATGTGCCGTTAATTGTTTGGGGATCCAATTAAGTCTAATTATTGTGGTTCCCTCACCCTGTGTTGTCTGTGTAGTGTTACGCCCACGGTTAAGGAGGCCGGCGTTCAGTTGGGATGAGCCCTGAGCCACGCTGTCTTTCTAAAGGCGACGGGTTTTAGTGGACGAGAGCACTCACTGAGCCCCGTGTCTCCACAATTGGTGGCAGCAGTGGGATACTACTCAGCCTGGTTTACCCAGGGGAGCTGCAGCGGACTGGTGTTTTCGGACACCGTCCAGGGCTCAACAACCAGGGAGGCACATAAGCATACCCAGCAGGCCATAGGGGAGGCATTCAGGTTTCGGACGCTGCCATGTCCAACCCCACCAGCTCAGCCATGGGACAAGGACAAGAGAGGAGTTACGACCGCTGCAGTAAATGGATGCTACAGGATCTGTGCCAGAGGCGAAAGATTATCTACTGGAACGCTGAGACTCGGTCAGACTTGATCCAGAAATTAGTCCATTGGGATGCCCAGAATGATGCAGAGGACGATGAGGATCACGCCGATATTGACCCAGAGGATTTAAACTATGTGCCACATCATGGATCTAGTGAAAATCGGGAATCAACTTTATCCAAAATGGCCCAAGCCACAGCGTTGTTGGATGCATTGGGGCCTAGATCCTCAAGAGGAGAGAGGGCTTATGTTCTGGAATATGTTTATGGGATTCCAGCTGCAGTACTGCTAACATCAGCCGGTCGAGAAGGATGGTCCCGCTACCCAGCAGAAGCTGCGCCAAAACAAAGGACTACAAACAGGGCCTGTGACTCGCCCAATCTATGGCGCTGTTATACATGTGGGCGCCATGGACATATAGATAAAGATTGTCTCCAAAACCGAGGCTGCATGCTTGGAGCTCCGTGTCTCCACAGTCACCACACAGTAAGGAGATGACAATCTTAACCTGCTGTACGGGATTCCCTGAGGACTTAGGGCGCAGGTCTAAAAATAATTTACAATTATTTTTGAAGCTCAAAAATCTCGACCTATCTCCCGAAAAAAATTCAGAAACGGGAATCTTAAGGCCCTGTCACCCTCAGAGATAAATCTTCGGCAGATCTGTGGTTGCAGTGAAATTGTGGACAATTAGTGCCAGGTTTGTGGCTGTGTACAAATGGAACAATATGTCCATGATTTCACTGCAACCACAGATCTGCCAAAATTGTATCTGTGTGTGTGACAGGGCCTTTAGGCTCTGCAAGGGGAGTCTGTGCAAGATAAGACTCAATATAACGAACCTTAGCATCAAGATGAGCAACACGCTCACCCAATTCATCCATGCTAGAAAAAAGAAATCTTCCACGGAACCCAAAGAAGAAGAGGAAAAACACAAAAAAAAAAATAAGTTCTCAGCAGACTTTTTTCCCTTTTTTTTTTCTTCTTAAGAGTACCCTTTAAATTTGTTGGCTGGATGTACTGTTATGATCCGGAACCATTTAAGACAACCATAAATCATTGGTAAAAGGTGACAAGAGCATTGACAACTACTCTGGCCGCCATCCCCTTACTAACCATCACAACTAGAAGTAGCCGAGGTGTGAACTAACATCCTGTGCACCGTGAACCCAGCCAGAGAACTAGCTATCCTAAAGGAAGGAAAGATGAATAACTCTCTGCCTCAGAAAATAGATAAAGAATAGCAAGCCCCCCACATTCAAAGACTGCGGTGATATAGGAAAACACAATACACAGATAGATGATAGGATTAGCAAAAGGTGAGGCCCTACTGACTAAATAGGACAGGAAAGGAAAGGACTGATGGTGGCCATAGAAAAACCCTGCAAAAATCCAACAACCTGATAGTACAAAAACGCCCTCAGATCGCTAGATCTGAACTCCGTCCTATACCAGGCGCTCTTGTCATACCAATGAACAGAAAGCAGGAACCATTACAAATTCAAGAAGCAACAAACACATGGACTTATAGGAGCAATACTCCAAATATAGCTGCAGGGAGCTTTCCAGCTAAGCAACTGAGAGGGAAGATCCCTGCATGCAAATAAACTGAAGACAACCACAGCAAATGACAAACTCAGATAAGAACAAAAAGAACCAAACAAAAATAAAGAGTCAAGCACTTATCTGGGGTAGATATGGTCTGGAGCAGGATGAAGCAGGCTGTTGAACAAAGAACAACTGACATCCAGCATAGCCTGCTATCAGACCAGGGTTTAAATAAGCAGAGAGTTAGCAATGGAAACGCCCATTGCTCAACACACCTGGTCTCTGTCCAAACCATTCCTGGCCACAAGAGGGAGCCTCACAGCAGCCAAAGCATAACTGACATTCACAACACCTTTCCAACACACCTGTTCCCCTTTCCACCAGCATCAGTCCTTTTTCCACACATTTTGTAGATGACCAAATTTGCAACTCTGCAGGGACACCCTCCTCAACTCCGTCTCAGCACAGCAGCCAGCCCTCGGTCCCTCAGATGTGGACAAGTAAAAGACCATTTCCTCCTAGCCATGACAAAGCGGTGAGATTCATTCTGTGCACCACTGGTGTTTAATGGAGAAGCTGATCTAAGATTGTGCAACAACTTCTGCTGATACTCCTGTATACGTGCGTCCCTTTCTATGGCACAAATTATTTCGCCAAATTTGGCCACAGACACCACTTAAGTGGCATAAATTTTCCCACAGTTGCAAACTTAAAATGTTGATGAAGCACAATCAAAAAGCCACAAGCCTTTACTCTCCCCGGGATGACACAGGGGTAGAAAAGTCCTTGCGGATCCATGACTTGTTCATCTTGATGAATGTTAGTCTGTCCACATTGTCACTGGACAGACGCGTGCACTTATCTGTCCGTACACCCCCAGCAGCACTGAATACACATTCCGAGAGAATGCTGGCTGCGGGACATGACAAGATCTCCAAGGCGTAAGTGGCGAGCTCAGGCCATTTTTCCTGATTGGAAGCCCAAAATGAGCAAGGCTCCAGTTGCAGAGTCATGGCATCAATATTCACTTAGAGATCATCCTCTCCAGGCATTGACTATGTGTCAGACTTCTTGTGTCTTGTAGCCTTGCAAAGGATGGTCTAAAAAATTCATGAAACGATTCCATAAAATTGCTGTTGCCAGCAGATATGGTGTTTCTGGTACAGTTTGAGTGATGATGACTCGACAGTCCCATGATTGGCAAGATAGAAATGTGAGATTCACTCACCACTGGTGTTTAGTGGAAAAGCCGATCTAAGATTGCGTACCAGTTTCTGCTGATACTCCTTCATATGTGCGTCCCTTTCTATGGCAGGACTTAAGGACTTATTTCGCCAAATTTTGTCTTGTACCGAGGATCTAAGAGTGTGGCAACCCAGTAGTCAGCATTACTCCGAATTCTGGCAATCCGAGGGTCATGTTGTAGGTAGTGCAGCAAGAAGGCGCTCATGTGTCTTGCGCATCCAGGAGGAACAAGTCCTTGCTGTGTTGTTGGCGGCAAGGTGAGAATCATGGTTCCTTCCTCTGACCTCTCCCCCCAACCTCGAACAACAGAAATGTGATCAAGGTCTCCCTCTTCTGCTAAGTCTTCCATGCCCATCGCTAGTTCGGCCTCCATTTCTTCCTGGACTCCTGCACCTTCCTCAACAGTTTGGCTGCTACCATGCGCCCTTGTTAATCCCTCTCCCCCACCTTCCCATGCCTGCCGCCTTGGTGCTGCTGACCATCTGGACCTTGGAGATCTTGTTATCCATTCCATATATGACTCCTCCTGTACTTCCTCCCCTTCCTCTTGTCCCACCACCTGACTCTGAATAATGTTTAGAGTGTGCTCCAGCATGTAGATGACCGGAATTGTCATGCTGATAATGGTATCGTCAGCGCTAAACATCTTCTTCGCCATTTCAAAACTGTGAAGAAGGGTGCATAGGTCCTTGATCTGAGACCACTCCAGCAGCATGATCTGCCACAGTTCTGGATCTCGTTAGCCCAGGCTATACGTCATAACGTATTGCACCAGTACTCGGCGGTGCTGCCACAGTCGCTGCAACATGAGCAGAATCAAATTCCTGCATGTCGGCACATCGCATTTCAGGCGGTGAACCAGCAGGCCGAAAGACTTCTGGAGCGATGCAAGTCGTTCAGCTGTGAGGTGTGAATGGTGGAAGTGAGCACATAGCGAACGTGCCCTCTGCAGAAGCCCATGTAGGCCGGGATAGTGGTTCAAAAATTGCTGGACAACCAGGTTCAACACGTGAGCCATAGAAGGCACGTGTGTCATATTGCCCTGGTGAAGGGCTGGACCCAGGTTTGCAGCATTATCGCACACGGCCTTCCCCGGCTGCAAGTTGAGTGGAGACAACCATTGATAAAAATTGGTCTCAAGAGCTAACCGTCCACAACTCCTCAGCGGTGTGACTCACATTTCCCATACATTTCAAAGTAAAGAGTTGACCGCCTGATGCCGTTGAGCTCTGCTGCCAGCATATTAAGGAGGTGTGCGGGATTCCTTGTGCACAGTTACAACGCGGGTGGCCTTACCAGACAGGATTTGGGCGGAGGTGGAGGACCCAGACAAGGTTGAGGAGGCCGAGGCAGTAGAGGAACTTCTACATAGAGAGGATTGACGCACAACTCGTGGGGATGGCAAGACTTGTACATCAGACCCTTATCCATCTCTCACTATAGTTACCCAGTGCCCAGTCAGCGACATGTAACTCCCCTGTCCATGCTTACTGTTCCAAGTATCTGTGGTGAAATGCACCCTGTCACACACAGAGTTTCTCAAGGAAGCGGTGATGTTGTGTGCGACATGCTGGTGTAGCGCAGGCACACCTTTCTTTGAGAAGTAGTGGCGACTGGGCATCTGCTCTTGGGGCACTGCGATGGACATAAGTTCTCAAAAATCCTCTGTGTCCACCGGGCGGAAAGGCAGCATTTCTGTAGCCAACAGCTTGCAGATGCTGAAAGTCAACCTCTTAGGTATGTCATGCCCTTCTAAAATCATGTAAAACACAGCAAGGGGGACTCCAACAAGAGTCTCCATGTTTTCCAAAAATTTGGACACAGACACCATTTAAGTGACATCAATTGTCCCACAGTTGCAAACTTAAAATGTTGATTTGCTTGAAGCACAATCAAAAATACACAAGCCTTTACTCTCCCCAGGATGACACAGGGGTAGAAAAGTCCTTGCGGATCCATGATTTGTTCATCTTGATGAATGTTAGTCTGTCCACATTGTCACTGGACAGATGCGTGCGCTTATCTGTCAGCACACACCCAGCAGCACTGAAGACACGTCCCGAGAGAACTCTGGCTGCGGGACATGACAAGATCCCCAAGGCGTAAGTGGCGAGCTCAGGCCATTTTTCCAGATTGGAAGCCCAAAATGAGCAAGGCTCCAGTTGCACAGTCATGGCATCGATATTCACTTGGAGATACTACTATATCTGTGTCTCCTCCTCCTTTTACTCGTCCAGCTCTTTTCTTTTCACATGAGTATATGTACTTGTCACTTTTCCATGTGTTTGTGGTGTCTTCTGAGTTGTTTGCCACCTTTTGGACAGCTAATGCGGGCGTCACACGATGTGATCTATCGTGCGATTGCATGTGCGATCGTACCCGCCCCCGTCATTTGTGTGTCATGGGCAAATCGCTGCCCGTGTTGCACAAAGTCGTTTAACCCCCGTCACACTTACTTACGTGCTGAGCGACGTCGCTGTGGGCGGCGAACATCCACTTCCTGAAGGAGGTGGGACGTTCGGCATCACAGCGACGTCACACAGCGGTCGGCCAATAGAAGCGGAGTGGCGGAGATGAGCTGGACGTAAACATCCCGCCCACCTTCTTCCTTCAGCATTGCCGGCGGCCGCAGGGGTTCGTTCCTGGGGTGTCACACGGAGCGATGTGTGCTACCCCGGGTACGATGAACAAACGGCGCAAAGTTAATTAAACGATTTTTAAAAAATAAACGACAAGTAAACAATACACGATTTGTCACCGATTTGCGATCGCTCATAGGTGTTACACGGGACGACGTTGCCAACAAAGCCGTATGTGCGTCACGAAAACCGTGACCCAGACGACCTATCGCATGATAGATCGCCTCGTGTGACGCCCGCATTAGAAGGTGTTTTCTAGGTGTTTGTATGTGTTTGTGTTTGCCTGCCATTGTTTTGAATGGGGTTCGAAGGTGTTCGTCGAATATTCGTCGAACACACCCGCCGTTCGACGAATCGAACTCGAACACTAGGGGGGTGGCTCATCTCTACTAGTAACATGCTAAATATGTCAAGTAGCATCACGCTATTGGGTTCATTGTATTAGATACTAAAAAAAGAAAAAGATTTAAAAAAAGAAAATTCTGAAATACTGCTTATATATGGGAATGAACTTATTTGTCCTTCAAGTTTTCGGCTGATCCCTTAACGGGACGATACAGGCCAGGCGGATATAATATAATACTCAATACATGACAAAGTTTCCCTGAATACGACTAAACTCACCAAAAAAAACCACGCAAAGGTCAGTTGCTCATTTAATCCCCTAGGCTGTACACAATAAAAGCGATATATCTATTTGCTCTCCATTTGTAAGAGTAGCTTATTCCAAATGCCTTTTCTGACAGGTTCTGGGACCACCTCAATAGCTTTAAATTTAATGGATTCCATATCTCCACCATGAGCTTTTCGGAAGTGTCTAGACCCAGATATGTCCCTACTGTTTCGCACATCTCCCAGATGTTCGCCTATCCGCTTTCTCAGTTCCCTCTTAGTCTTGCCTACGTAGTCCAGGGGGCAGGTACATGTAGCTACATAAATGACCCCCTCTGTGATGTAGTTGACAAAATCCCGGATCTCGTACTCACATCTCGTAGAGGCAGACACCATCTGCTTCCCTGGGGAAATCCAACTACAGAATTTACAGTGCCCACACTTAAATATGCCATTGATTTTTCTCTCCAGCCAAGTTCCCTCCTGTTTAGGTGCCTGATGAAAGCTGTGCACTAGCCTGTCCTTTAGGGAACTCCCTTTCCTGAATGTGATCATTAGACGTGTTCCAATGAATTCTCTCAAATTGGGGTCTGCCCTTAGAATGCCCCAATGTCTTGCCAAGATGGTATATACTTCTCGGTTGTGGTTATCATAGGTCCCAATAATCCGTGTGATATTTTCTGATTCTTCCTTATTCCTTGGTGACAGTAGATCTTCCCTATCTCGAAGTACCGCATTTTTGTATGCTTTTTTCAATGTATGAACCGGGTAGCCTCTATTAATGAACCTTTGGCAGAGCTCCACTGCCTGTTTATAGAAAGTTTGACTCGTATAACAGTTTTGTTTTAATCTCAAATACTGTCCCCTTGGTATTCCTCTCTTTAAAGGTTCAGGATGATGACTTGTCCAATGCAAAAGGCTATGTTGGCATAGTGGAGTCCTGGTGACCCCTTATACTGGTACCATACCCCCACCCCAATAGCTTAACCTCTTATTGAAATGACCACGGACACATAATTGGATGAAATGGCCACAGCAGCCTTTTATTTAAACATAACATAATAACATTTATAAAACAAGGGGTTGTGGTCCTCGAAGCTCAAACAATCTGGTGATCACCCAATACTCCGATCCTACCTTCCCCCTCAACCCCATTACTCCCAGCCGCAACCACAAACTCGGGAGCACCAAACAAATATGAGGGAGAAGGGTTAAACCACCAAGCACGGGAACCGACTCCACCAAGCCGATGTTCCCCCATGATCACCAGACCACTCCCCAAGCCAGTAATTAACGGGGGGAATTCTACCTCCATTGGGACCCCCCAATCCAATTTTCACCAACTTCGAGGACCCCACCCCCACCACCTCTGCCACTATGACCCAGACAAACAAAACAAAATAAAACAAAACAAAACAAGACAAAAAGGGAGGGTGGGCGGGACAACTACTTCAGCTGCAGCCGCAGCAATGCCTCCTTTTCCCCGCTCCCAGCCTAACGGTCCCTAAGCCCCCACCCCTCTCCCTCTTCACCCTATCCCCCCTAGCCACGTCATGCCGGCCTCCACCTACCTCCTGGGGAGGGGGTGGAGGTTCCAGCCGGGAACTTGACATTGGCATAGTGGAGTCCTGGTGACCCCTTATACTGCTACCATACCCCCACCCCAATAGCTTAACCTCTTATTGAAATGACCACAGACACATAATTGGATGAAATGGCCACAGCAGCCTTTTATTTAAACATAACTTATAATAACATTTATAAAACAAGGGGTTGTGGTCCTCGAAGCTCAAACAATCTGGTGATCCTACCTTCCCCCTCAACCCCATTACTCCCAGCCGCAACCACAAACTCGGGAGCACCAAACAAATATGAGGGAGAAGGGTTAAACCACCAAGCACGGGAACCGACCCCACCAAGCCGATGTTCCCCCATGATCACCAGACCACTCCCCAAGCCAGTAATTAATGGGGGGAATTCCACCTCCATTGGGACCCCCCAATCCAATTTTCACCAACTTCGAGGACCCCACCACCATAACGAGAGCGCTTTGACCCCCTCAAACGCTCGAGACCCCCCCTCTACCGGACAATGCTATGGCCCGCTCAATACCCTCCTGAATCCCCAACGACCACAAATCTGTTCCCACTGCATTCAGGTGAACCCCATCTGCCAACCAGTAATCCTGATCCACCGCCTCCAGGTCAAAATGACGGACCGCCACCCCCCCATTCCTCACTACAAAACCCGAAATGGCCCGATTGATTTTTATACGGGTCTTATTCAGCCTTTCAACTGACCGAGCCCTACGCCATGTCCGTCTCGGGACAATCTCTGACCGGACCGTCCGAAGTCCTGGTACAGCCACCCACAGCCGAAGTAAATCATGTTTAATATCTCTGATCAACTCCCGGCCCGCCACCATTCCCACATCATTTCCCCCAACGTGCAAGACCAGAATATCCGGCGCCCGGTCCAATCGCATTGCCCTGTGCACTTCGGGCAACACCCGCATCCACCGCATGCCCCGGATACCCAACCACCGGATTACCGCCACACTTCGTGCAAAGCCCAGCTGACGACCCTCCGATCGAATGTCTGCCCGGATCGCTGCCCAGTGCACAAAGGAGTGGCCCAATATCCAGACCAAACGGGAAAAATCCCCTGCAAAGGAAGACAACAAAAAACATTACAGTACCATACCATAACCCAACAAATCCAAAACTCACCACCTCACAAGCCAAGCTAAGGGACCACATAACTCAAATATCTCCGGGATTCCCACCGACCTATCCTCCGTACTACCTCCGGACTCAACCTGCACACAGCCGCCTCAGTCGCCGCTCCAATCCTAAAAGAATGAGGCGCATAACAACTAGGATCCAAACCAAGACCTTCCACACACCTCTGGAAAATTGCCCGAAACTGATAATTCGACAAGAACGAACCATCCTCATGACAAAACAACGGCCCATCTACCCGCGATCCCAACCCCCTAAACTCCCGTAAACACCGCACCGGACACATTGCCGATTCCGCCACCATCCCCAGTACCACACGCCGTCCTCTGCCGAATTGATCCGTCTTGGACCTCCGGAGCCAAAATTCCACGCTGGTGTTCAAATAAAAGAACATCTTGCGCCTGAATCCCCCCGAAACCTTGCCGACTAACCGCCACCAGTTCCCCAATCCGGAGCGCTCCGAAAAACGCAAACGAAAACGCCAGACGAAACAAAATAACCTCAAAAACAGACGAACACACCGCACTCAGGTGGGCCCCTATTCGCTCCAATAGAGCAAAAGACACTGACCCCCTTCTATCCACACAACTCTGCCCCCGGCGAAACCCCCTCAACGCCTGCCGCACCAAAAAGTTCTTCGTCAAATCCGGCCTATTCCGCAACTTAAAACCAAAGGCCAGGCCCGCCACCACCCGACCCACCTTCGCCTGGGACCAACCCCATACCGACCACCGCCCGATCCACAAAAGTAACACGCCTACCTGATCCTCCACCGACCGAATCAAACCAAAAGACTGCACCCAAGCCTCCCATTGATGCCACGCCTGCTGATAAGCCGTCCAAGTCGCCTCTGCCAACGATCCTTTGATCAAATGTCCAACTGCCCTCATACCACACTCCATAGTTCGGGAGGGCACTGCAATCCCACAGCCATCGCCCCCGGCGCCAATTCCCTGAAGCGATCCCACTGGAAAAGAGAGAGAGCATCAGCAATAGAATTCAACACCCCCGGCACATGCGACGCAGACACACAAGCATTGATGGACAAACAGGCCAGCACTAATCTCCGCAAAACTTTAATCACCGGAGGGGAATTAGCCGAGATATTGTTAATCGCTAACATGACCCCCATGTTATCACAGTAAAACCGCACCCGCCTGTTCCGAAAATGCTCCTGCCACAGAGTCACTGCCACTAAAATCGGAAAAATTTCCAACAGCACCAAATTCTTCACCAGCCCCGCCGACCGCCAAACCTCCGGGCATCGCTCCGCACACCACTCTCCTCCAAAATAAGCCCCAAAACCCTGACCCCCAGATGCATCGGTAAATAAGTCCAACTCCGAATTACCCACTATAGGCTCCATAAATAGGGACCACCCGTTATAATCCGCCAAAAATCGTCCCCACACCTCCAAATCCGCCTTGGCGTCGGCTGGCAGACGCACAAAATGGTGAGGCGCTAGCACCCCCGCAGTGGCCATCGCAAGCTGCCGTGAAAAAATCCGCCCCCTCGGCATCACCCGACACGCAAAATTGAGTCTGCCCAGCAACGATTGCACCTCCCTCAGGGAAAGCTTTTTGACCCTCAGCCCCTCGCCACCTGCTCCCTGAGAGCGACCACCTTATCCGCCGGTAACCGAAACTCCCACTTGTCCGAGTCAATAACAATCCCAAGAAAAGAAATACATGTCCCCGGACCCTCTGTCTTCCCCGGCGCCAACGGGACACCAAAATGCTGAGCTACCCACTGGATCGTTGCCAGCAAACTCTGACAAACAACCGCATTCCCTGGACCAAGACAGAAAAAATCGTCTAAATAGTGAATAACAGAATGCAAACCCGAAACATCCCTAACCACCCACTCCAAAAAGGAACTAAATGCCTCAAACAATGAACAGGACAACGAGCATCCCATGGGCAGGCATCTGTCAACAAAATAATTCCCTTCCCAAAAACAGCCGAGCAAGCGTACACTGTCCGGATGAACCGGCAACAACCGAAATGCGGATTCAATATCTGTCTTAGCCATCAGAGCCCCCCGTCCACACCGCCGTACCCAGGCCGCCGCTTCGTCAAACGACGTATACACCACCGAGCATAGCTCAGGATCTATACCATCATTCACCGATCCCCCCCCCCGCGGGTAAGATAAGTGGTGAATCAGCCGAAACTTATTCGCCTCCTTCTTCGGCACCACCCCCAACGGTGAAACCACCAGATCCGGAAAAGGCGG